>NC_086322.1:183365858-183667608 GCF_036172605.1 Pelobates fuscus | reverse complement strand
GGAAATCCCCTGCTAGTACAATCGGGGTATGCCTAGAGGCGGTGTACCAGTTACTCAACACAAGTGAGATAGACCCAATTATAGCGAGAGTGTAACTCTCAATGCCTGTCGTAGTGAACGCCTAGTATGTCAGGGAGTGAGACCCTGAATTGGTGGGAGGCGTTAGAATGGGGAGGTACCAGATAAACTGGTTTAACCATACACAGCAGTAGTGGGGTTCCCAATAACTGTTGTGGTACCTGATAATGCCCTGGTCCCTTTAGTGATAGTACTGCAGGGTATATAGCATTAAGCATAGTGTAGTGTTGCGAGTAAAGTGATTTCAGGATACAATAACAACGTGGCAGTGCAGTCCTTACTTGTTAGTGGGATATAGAATCCTGGCAGTGCAGAAAAGAAGAGTCCCTGAAGGCTGTTGCAGGGTACCCGGTTGTGTAGGTAAGTGCACACACCCTGTTTGACCGTCTGAAATGAATCAGGAGAAAAGAGGCCGCCGTGAGTATTGCGCCCCAAAATCCTAAATGGCCACCGCATGCGAGGACCTTCCAGGAACAACTTCCACGGTCCGTGCGGGCAGCGGAGTACGATACCCCCAATGTCCCAGATACCCTGATGCCCAGACTCCCCCCCCCCGCCACCCGGAACGGGCCCAACAAGGGGAACCGGCAAAACAACCCGCTGCGTTAGCGATGTAGTAGGCCACAGGAGGAGTGCTACCCAGGGAGACAGGCCAAGTAGAGGAGGGATAAGCAGGGCTCAGGAGCAGGGACAGGGGGACATGAATAGTTAGACATAAAACATAAACAGATAAAGTTAAATTCAATATAGGTAATAGAAGTGATTGAAGTAATACTCTGACCTGTATTCTGTCAGGAGCAGCAAAGAAAGAGGGAGTGGAAAGCACAACAGAGCTATATATAGTAGTGACTCTTGTTTCTGATTGGTTTAAAAGTTTTGATTCATCTGTGCTGCTGGAGTTTTAAGCAAAGAAAGTTTATGCAAATATGTAGCCTCCTGTCATGTGGTAAAATCCTAGATATCGGTCCTTCTGTAGTAGATTTAACACCAGAACTTTGTTTGCTTAATATGTTTCCTTACAGTTTTACTAAAGTGGAGTTATGGTGGGACATGTTTTAATTGCAGCCACCACTGTTGTTCCACGCTACTGGAAATCCAATGTGATACCTGTTATCAAAGAGGTGTTAACATTGACACTAGAAAATAAGAGCTATTAGTTAAACCTATGGTTACCTTTCAAACAACAACTGAATCATTGACGTGCCATTGGAATGTATGGGAGGTGAAAATTAAACATATACACTCTTTATAATGGATTCCACTTGGAATGGAGTACTTACGCTCCTTTTCCTTCTCATGTCTTGGTTACTTGCTCGATATGTCCTACTTACCACCAACACATGTAAAGTAAAACATTTTCTCTTTTTTTGTTGTACCTTGATACACCTTAACTTTATATAGTGTACTTCATAATATATGTAATGTCAACTTAAAAATGGACGGATGTTTTAATATCCCCCTTATTTTTATTTTGTTTAATTATCTGCTTCTATTATGTTTTGTTATTATGTATTCACCATATAGTTATATTGTATTAAGCCCACCACTACGTCACAGTACCCCAATATCGGTGGGTCCTACACTAATTTTAACATGGGAGATGTACATGCTAACTGCAATGTTTACTGCTTAAACTTCTTACAGAGACTCTCTTCAATTTTTGCTTTCCTGTGGTCACCTCCAAAGGAGCACCTATAGTGGAGGGGATTTAAAGAACCCAAATGAAATCTGGTATGGATTGCAACTCTACACAAAAAAAAAAAAAAAATTGGAACTGGGGGCACAATTCCAGGACACCTGGAACATGCATTTCTCAGCAGTGATGCAGCCATAATTTATACAAAATATGTATTTAGTATGTATGTGTGTGGTGTTAGTGTTTATTTGTGAAAGTGTATATATGCATGTGTATGTGGATGGTAATGAGTACATGTGCTATGTATATGTTTGTATGTCTGTGTTCGCATTTGTGTCTTTTAAGGTTTGATGGAGGGGCCTGATCAATAGTATTCCAAGGGGGCACAACAGTTCTGGTGGCAGCCCTGTGAGAGTGTATACTGTCCAGTGTGGTAAGATAAAATGCAATGATGGACCTGGATGTGCCAGATATCATGGGCTAAAACAATGTCTCAGTCCCACCCTACTAATATGTTCATTTTCCTGTGTTTACCAGCACTGAAATATGTATGTGTCAACTGCCAGCTGATACACATCTGTTTTGGACCACATCCTTTCCTGTCCCACTTTTATACCTTCACAAGCCTTGATTTGCAATTGATGTAAATAAATATATTATGGAGCATTATCCTTCTTATTTTACAAATTATGGATAACAATTTGACGCAAATGTTTTTATGTAATTCCCATCCAAATTAATTTTTGACACACTTTTTAGTAAACGATATATGGACTTTGAAAATCTTATTCCAAACTCATGGGCATTAATATGGATTGGGGGAGTGTATAGGGGAGTTCAATGACGCCACTTGTGCCACTGGTGATGTGCAAAGTGGATGATCTTGTCTGGAAAAGGGCCACCCAAAAAAAGGCTATGTCAGTTTGATATTAATGAATGTCACGCTAACTGACAGCCTTCATGGCTGGCTTCACTCATGACAGACCAGGCAAAGGGCACTGCTAAATTACTTTCTTGTACCCTGACATTGTTCAGCACATCAAGAGCACATATGATGATGCACCTGCATGGTGCTTGCTGGGACAGTACCTTGGTGTGGCTGTTGAACACCAGAATACCAACCCGGGATAGTGGAGTAAAATCCTGATATTGAGACAGTATTGCCAGAACCCAGACTGTTAGTAGGTATTTAGGTTGCAGTTGCAAGTATAAATGTGGTCTTCTGCAGACTGGGATTGATGAGATTTGATATACATTTGTCACTGAAGTATATGCCAAAGGTGTTCATCTCTATATGTGGGCGAGACAAAATTTTGTCACAAAGTTTGGAATGCCAATATGTGCTTCAAGTTTGCTCAATGTTTTATTTAAGCCCTCATTGATATTTAGTTTCCTACCTGTACTTTTGTGTTTGTGTTCATTATCTGGTTAAACATAAAAACAAGGAATTATGAATATAGAGTCTTAGTAAACAGAATGAAAGGGTGGTATGCTCTAGGTAACCTAAGTACTACAGTGTGCTGTATTGCTTATGGTGCCATTTACAAATGGTTTGACACTTACCTGGATCTGTTAGCTGTTCACTGTCCTTCCAGTCTCCACTCATGTGCTGCAAAAGCTTTTCCACATGAGCAATATCAATTTTATGCAAGTTGGACTGTATTCATGTGGTTGAGACTATCAGTAGGTTCAGAACACAGTAGTCATCTTCAGTAGTCAGCTTGTGTTGTCTACCACTCTGCAGGTGAGCTGAGACTTCTAGATGTTTCCATTTTACAATAACAGCTCATACAGTTGACTGAGGTAGCTCTAACACTATACATTTAATACAATTTAGCAATATTTAGTTCTCAGTTGTATTTTATAAATCATGCAAAACACTAGTAACAAAGTGTTACAAGAAATAAACCAGGAATCATGCATTAATGAGCTAAATAAACATTGAAATCTAGAGTCTCAACCAGATACCTATGCTGCTCAGGTCATATTGGTGGATAAGTTAGTGAGATATCATTGGTCAGTAGGGTGCAAGGTGATAGAATACCTACCACAAAGGTCTTGTGATATATAGAAAGATGTGGTTTGGAATTTCTTTCTAATTAAGAAAGTGTGTCTATACAGAGAGTGTAAATGTATTCATCCCATAAAAGAAAAAAACATGAGTATCAAGTTGTTTTGTTTGTTTTGTAGTTAGCCAATACTTACGGAGTAGGAATGACAATTTCTGATGGGAAATATGTGAAGTATCGGTTTAAAGGGGGATTGTCACTTCCCAGGATTGTTGATCTTATATTTTCTTATCGCTATATATTGAACACATATGTATTTGTAAGGTGTAAAAAATGAAATTGAAAATAGAAATCTATACTTCATTGTGCAAATTGGTGTTTCCCTCTTAGTTCTCTGTCATTCATTGTTATAAACTCTGTGTTTTGCGCATGGCTGTCTGCATAGAGAAACAATTCTATTTATAGTCTTCATTTAAAATGTTTGCCCTGGCATTTCTTTGTCTGCGCTTGATTATGATGTAATGTAGTAAATCTAAAATAAAAATGTAAAAGAAACATAGAAACATAGAATGTGACGGCAGATAAGAACCATTCGGCCCATCTAGTCTGCCCAGTTTTCTAAATACTTTCATTAGTCCCTGGCCTTATCTTATAGTTAGGATAGCCTTATGCCTATCCCATGCATGCTTAAACTCCTTTACTGTGTTAACTTCTACCGCTTCAGCTGGAAGGCTATTCCATGCATCCACTACCCTATCAGTAAAGTAGTACTTCCTGATATTATTTTTAAACCTTTGTCCCTCTAATTTACGACTATGTCCGCTTGTTCTGGTAGTTTTTCTTCTTTTAAATATAGTCTCCTCCTTTACCTGTCTCGTCTTTCCTCCAAGCTATACATGTTAAGATCCTTTAACCTTTCCTGGTAAGTTTTATCCTGCAATCCATGAACCAGTTTAGTAGCCCTTCTCTGAACTCTCTCTAAGGTATCAATATCCTTCTGAAGATACGGTCTCCAGTACTGTGTACAATACTCCAAGTGAGGTCTCACCAGCGTTCTGTACAATGGCATGAGCACTTCCCTCTTTCTACTGCTAATACCTCTCCCTATACAACCAAGCATTCTGTTAGCATTTCCTGCTGCTCTATTACATTGTCTGCCTACCTTTAAGTCATCAGAAATAATCATCCCTAAATCCCTTTCCTCAGATGTTGAGGTTAGGACTCTATCAAATATTCTGTACTCTGCCCTTGGGTTTTTCACGTCCAAGATGCATTATCTTGCACTTATCCACATTAAATGTCAGTTGCCACAACTCTGACCATTTTTCTAGTTTACCTAAATCATTTGCCATTTGGCTTATCCCTCATGGAACATCAACCCTGTTACATATCTTAGTATCATCAGCAAAAATACATACCTTACCATCAATACCTTCTGCAATATCACTAATAAAAATATTAAAGATAATGGGTCCAAGTACAGATCCCTGAGGTACCCCACTGGTGACAAGTGCAAGCTTCGAATATACTCCATTGACTACAATCCTCTGTTGCCTGTCACTCAGCCACTGACTTACCCATTCAACAATATTGGAATCCAAACTTAAAGATTGCACTTTATTGATAAGCCTTCTATGTGCAACAGTGTCAAAAGCATTACTGAAATCTAGGTAAGCAATGTCTACTGCACCACCCTGATCTATAATTTTAGTTACCCAATCAAAAAAATCAATAAGATTAGTTTGGCATGATCTCCCTGAAGTAAACCCATGTTGTCTCTGATCTTGAAATCCATGTGTTTTTAGATGTTCAACAATCCTATCCTTTAACATGGTTTCCATCACTTTCCCCACTACTGAAGTAAGGCTTACTGGCCTATAGTTGCCCGACTCCTCCCTATTACCTTTCTTGTGAATGGGTACAACATTTGCCAACTTCCAATGTTCTGGGACTACTCCTGTTATCAATGATTGGTTAAATAAATCTGTTAATGGTTTTGCTAGTACACCACTAAGCTCTTTTAATAGCTTTGGGTGTATTCCATCAGGTCCCATTGACTTATTTGTCTTTACTTTTGAGAGTTGAAATAGAACCTCTTCCTCTCTAAACTCACATGTAATAAATTACTTATTTATCCTTTTTCTTAACTCAGGTCCCTTTCCGTCATTTTTTTATCTGTAAATACCGAACAAAAATATTCATTGAGGCAGTCAGCTAGACCTTTATCCTCTTCTACATACCTTCCTTCTTTTGTTTTTAATCTAAATAATGCTTGTTTTACTTTTCTTTTCTCATTTATGTATCTAAAAAAAGTTTTGTCTCCCTTTTTTACTGACTGTGCTATTTTCTCTTCTGTGTGTGATTTGGAAGCTCTTATAACTTGCTTAGCCTCTTTCTGCCTAATCTTATAGATCATTCTGTCTTCCTCACTCTTTTTTTTTATAATTACTAAATGCTAACTTTTTGTTTTTTACTATTTTGGCCACATCTGCGGCATCTAAAAAAATGTCAACAATAAGTATTGGTGATTTTCAATGATTTATTTCATGGTGTAATTTCCAGAAAAGTGACAATTCCGCTTTAAATGAAATGTTATATTTATATTTAAATGTGTGTATTTTATTTGGCTGGAATGTAGAGTGCAAGGTAGAAGCCAAATTGAATTATATTGTGAAGCATTTATCTCTGTGTATATTTGATTTGAATTCACCAAGCATGTACTCTTACACACAGAGAAACAACACACTAAGAAATTCTACTGACAGTTTTTTTTTTTTTACGTACAAGTCAAAGGCTCAGTACTAATCCAATGAATGAGACTAATTCACAGAACAGTTGGATAAAATATATAATTTACTGAACATATGTGTAGTTGGTTTTTCAGTTATTTGCATCGTCTATATTGTACTCAAACCCTCTAAAACTCATATGAGGAGTTAGGTAGGAGACGCGTGAAATTAAGATGGTTGATAAAATAGTTTTGGTGCACTTGATTGATAACATTAGTCACAGAAAACAGTTGAATTGTCAGGTTTTATTGTACATATCTAATTGGACAACAGATGAGGTGGTATGATAGGACCAATGAGTGGGGCAGCAAGAAAACTAATTCCAGACATTATTTGATGTATGGAATTTATGTTTTCTTTAAATGTATACTGTCTAAAAAGGTTTGTTTCAGTATTTACTTCTTTATTAAATGTTTAGTGTTACAAAGTAAAATTAACATTATCTGTAAAAATATAAGTTAAAGATAATCAAATACAAAAAAAGTTCATAATACTTTCATTCACCAGTCATAGTAACGCGAGGGAAACAAAGGTCTTAAACTGTTCTACACAGAATATGCCCAAATGTCTCTTGAATTCTGTTATTACTGAAAAAAGGAGGGTCTAATGATAAGTTCTCATTCATTTTTTTCTTGCAAAAGTAGATCATTCCCAAGTGGCCCAAATCATTAAATATATATCTAATTGATTTTTCATTACATAGTATCCTTTATCAATGTAAATTGGTAATTTATTTTGTTCATTATATTAATCCAGTTTAGTTGTCCTTGCTGTTTCCAATTTCTGGCTATACACTTTTAAAAGCAAGTAGAATATATACCAATAATTGAAATAATGATTTTTCCCAATTAGGCATACCAGCGTGAAAGAGCTGAGGGGTCAAACAGAGATCATGCCTATTATTTGCAAAAGTTCATGCAGTTTTAATTTAATCTAATGCTCTACATTCCTACCATATATGATAGTGGGTGCCTTTGGTAATGTTACATCTCCAACATTGGTCAGAATGGATTTGATTAATCTTATGAAGTTTAGATGGAACCATATACCACCTATATAATCCTTTATAGTGTAGTTCTATCACGTTTATACAATGAATACTTTTTTTTTTTTACCAATTTGATACTTGTCTCCAGTCTCGAATTTCAGATTACCACTTATTTCTAAGATATGTAAACATTTCTTTCGAAGGTAGAGCGTATGAAGTTTGTAGTTGTTGAAAGGGTATTGACTTCCTGTTAGATAGAACATTAGATAGATCCCACAGTTCATCCAGTTCTTCAAAACAATATCTATCATATTGACTTCCGAAAGTTCTCTTGAAGTGGAAGTTGCTATACCATTTGCTTGGTTATATATTTTTTCTAATATCTTTAGCTGTAACCAAATTAGCTTGTATCTCATGATTGGATTTAGAGTATACTGTTCAGGGCATTGCCTATTATCTATCCAAAAACAATCAATAATGATATCAGTGTTAGAGTCCTGCACCTCAATATCTGTTTGACCACGTTATTGGACCAATTCTAATATTCTTAACCAAAAATAGATCTATACATAAATATGATTGGCGAGTGTTAGAGTAAAAAGTGCAATTTCTATTCAATAAAAAACCTCCAACAGTCATACAAAGCATTTTTCCACAAAAAAACTTTGAAATCTAGTAGAGCTACTTGAGCTGCTCCTATCTAATTTGGGATCAACAATGCAATTAGAAAACCCATTATTAAAGTACCAGTAGTAACTTTATCTATTTTATAATACATATTAGCAATACATTGAAAGATTATTGGCTTGGAGTGTACTAATCGATCAAAGTATATATAATGTCATTAATGCTAACAACAACTATATGCTATTGCCCATTTATGTCATTATCTTCTTATTATTATTATTTATAAAGTGCCAACAAATTCTGCAGTGCTGTCCAATGGGTGAACTAACAGACATGTTATTTATCTTCATATATTAATTAAACTTTAAGTTTGTTTAAAAAAAAAAAAAAAAAAAGGAGTGCCAATAATATTCTCTATTTCCCCTAAAGTTTGCTGAAATTATCTAGTAAATTCCCATAACTTTGTGGTTCCTCAACCCAATGTGTCTCCTGCATTAAGGTCATATCTATATTTTTCTCCCCCGTAAGGTTATACAAAAAAAAAAAAAAAAAACTCCTCTTCTGTGGAGAATTAAGACCCTTTTTTATTAATTGAAAGAATTTTCAGAGGCATATTTAGATAATTAGGTAGTTAAGCTCTTCCCACTTCTCTATCTTTCTTTGTATCATGCCTTGTGGCCCTTCAAACGAATCCTCATTTCCACATCTCTGCTGAAATAGCGGTGCTTGTGGAGATAGAGCAAAAATCACACCACTTTCATGACAGGTCAACGCAAAAAACAAATACATTTTGTTAAACTTTTCCTACAACTACCACAAGAGACAAGGAGGCATGTAAGGAAAAGAGGGAGGAGCCTAATCTAGACTCTCATTCTTACCTGAAAAGGGAGAGAAGAAAAAGATAAAAAAAAACATAAATGAGAGCATTATACGTTATAATATTTGCTTAATTAAAAAAACAAAAAACAGTATTTCGTATCAACTATTAAATTAGCTAACTGCAACATTTCACAAAGGTGTCTTTCATCACTCTCCTTATTTTCTGTGTTATGTTTTATGTATCATTTTCGTGTGGGAGTGTGGGGGGGTAGCCAACAAGCTAGCTGAAAAGATGCATGTTTAAAAAGTGCCTGCTGAATCTTCTGATTTCCACAATTTTGGCTAATCTCAGCTCTTGAAAACGACATACAAAGTTGCCTGAGTCGTCAGAGCACCATGGGGAACACTCCTGAAAATCTCGAGGGCCCAGTGAGGGGCATATTAAGGATATTGGCCTGCTTCTGTCTCATCCACGAAGGCCAAAGATGGCGGAACTCGGGCCTGACTGGCTCCAAGGCTTGATCTCGGCCTCAGACGATGATGACCTCGACCTACTACTGGAGGTGCCATCCCCGCCCCGCAGACACTCGGGGCAGCTTCATAGGCAGCCTGAACCCCCTCTGGCCTCCAAAACTGACCTCATCACCATGGTCATAGATCTTAAGGCCTTCTTCTCCTCGGAATTAGCACACTGACAGGACGGATTAAAGCTATGGAGAAAGAAGTACATGCTCTGCTAACCTGGGCAGCTGAAGGATAACGCACGGCAATGCAACCTGAAGGTACGGGGGATCCCTGATAACATCAACGTGGCTTATCTTCCACAATTTGTGCGGAGGCTGCTCTTTGACACCCTGACAACCAAACAGGTGAGTTGCACTTGATGGACTATATCGCTTACCAGGGAGGTCAAACGCCAAATCTCAGTTGCCAAGAGATGTAATCTTGTGTTTTCGGTCACATAGTGAAATAGAGGTCTTCTTGAGAGCTACCAGAGGACACTCTCCCTACAATTTTGAGGAGCACTCTTTGACCTTCTTTCAGGACTTGAGTCACCCAGCACTGCAGTGGCGTGCCACTCTGAAAGGGGTGACATCCCGCTTAAGGGCAGCTTCCATCATGTACAGATTGGATACCCCATGGCTCTCTTCGCTGTCGGAAGCAGACACCTTCATCAAGTCTCTGGGACTCCCAGTCTTCACCACTGGCAACTCTGCTGGGCCCGTTCATCAATGGGACAATGCGAATATCGCGGAGTTCATGCCAGCAGGCACCTCAGCCCCAGACTGAACTCACTCTGTTGGGAGAATTCTTTACCTTAGTTGTGGCTCACCCAGTTAGCCTAATTTACATTTATTAGTTAATGCTTAAAATATAACTTGTACATTTATGTATATTTTTTGTTTTGCAAGGGGTTTTGTTGACCAAACGTTACAACAAGTACCTAAATTGGCCGATTTTGCATAGCCCCAAGTTTATGCGTTGATATAACCCCCTCCCCTTAAGCTCCGGGGACAAAAAGCCTCTTACACCTGAGAATTAATCTCATGTCTTGGGCAGGCTACATTTACTGAGGAACCTTTCATATCCCTCGCGGTAGAATATCTACCCAGGCACACTACTGACCCCACTCTATTGGTCGCCCACGGTTTTGGACCCTCATAATGTTCCTTATTGTTAGAAACATTCATGAGTCTACCCATACATGCTTGTATGTTCTGAATAGCAAGGGTTCTTTTTATACCACTGAATGTTTTCTCCCCTGACACGCAAGTCAGAACCAGCCTTTTTATTTTATAAAAAAAAAAATTCCCCCCAAAAATGGCCTGAATCTGCTCTTGGTGATAATTACCACACTGTCATGTAGCATTGTCGTGCCATTGAAATGCCTTTTACTTACCTTGTGTGTTACATGTTATATACATGATATTGTATCACTGATACTTAATTATTATCTAAACCACTCTTGCCTTAATAAAAACAGATTGACAACAATTATTTATCATCAAATCCGGATTTGAGAAGCAGAAAAAAGAGTATCCACTCATAATAACAAAACCTCACATCAAAATAACAATTTAAACTGTCTAACTGCAACATTTTACCATGGGTGTGTCACCTTACCATCCTTATTCTCTGTGTTACTTTATTTAAAAACAAACAAACAAAACCCTCAATAAGAGCATTCCTAGAACTGCTTCACTATAAAAAATACCCTTCCGTGTATGGAATTAACTACTAAACTATGTAACTACAACATTTCACTAAGGTATATGATGTCACTATCCTTATCCTGTGTGTTACTTTGGATGCATAGTTATCATCAAATCCTGATTTAAAAAGACTAATCCCCTTAATGAAAACATATTATCTGCTCATTATAACAAACACCACAGTGCACCAAATATGGAAGTAGCTGACTATTATCATTTTTATTATTATTATTATTATAATTGGTATTTATATAGCAACAACTTATTTCACAACACTTTACAATAAAACATAAAAGGAATACATTTAACAATAAATGAGACAATGAGAAAATGTTACAGGAACAATAGGTTGATGAGGACCCTGCTAAAACAAGCTTACGGTCTAGAAGCATTTCCCAAAGGTATGTCATATCACTTTAAAAAAAACACCCCAAAAATCCCCATAAAATCTCCTCACTGAGAGATAATAATATCAACTTCATTATAACAAGCCCCCAGAGTAACTAATAATTAGTTAATTACATTCCCAATTGTATATCACATCACAATCATTATCTACTTGATACTTTGTATCTATAGTAGACATGTGCAATTAGTTTCAGTCCGAATTTAAATTGATTCCGAATTGCCGAAGTGCCGAATTTTGGAAGTGCTGAACCAAACCATCAAAGTGCCAAATTTCGTAAGTGCCAAATTGCCCGAAGTGCCGAATTTCGAAAGTGCTGATCTGAACCCAAGTGCCGAATTGTGGAAGTGCTAAAGTGCTTCGGATTTATGAAAAGTGGAAAAACAAGAGAGGGAAGGAGTATTAAGGGAATGATGACAGGAATGATGACAGGAATCTAAGCCTAACCCTACCCCTAACCGCAACCCTAACCCTACCCCTAACCCGAGTAATCACTACCCTCTCAGTAACGTAATACTGATATTACAGTAAAACCTGATATTATTTTTAAACATTTGCCCCTCTAATTTAAAGGGACACTGAAGGCACTCAGACCACTTCAGCTCATTGAAGTGGTTTGGGTGCAAACTCCCATCAACCTTAACCCTGAGCTTGTAGTTATTGCAGTTTTTATAAACTGCAATAATTACCTGCTAGGGTTAACTACTCTTTCTAGGGACTTCTGGGTGGATAGGCGACTTTTGGTCGCCTAAACGACGCTGGACGTCCTCACGCTATGCATGAGGACGTCCAGCATTTTCGGAATCCTCATAGGAAAGCATTGAATAATGCTTTCCAAAGGGGAAATCCTTATGCGAGCGTGGCCATTATCTAAATTGGAACACTTTGGATAAAGCCATTGAGTGGGGAAACTAGTCAAGTGCATCTTAATATTGTATATAGTATAGCCATTTTATTCTATTTTTTATATTTTATTATCTTTTTATCTATAAAAGTACTTTTTTATTGGACCTGTTTGCTGCTTGACTTCCTGAACACCTATATCTAGAGATGTCGCGAACATAAAATTTTACGTTCGCGAACGGCGAACGCGAACTTCCGCAAATGTTCGCGAACAGGCGAACCGCCATAGACTTCAATAGGCAGGCAAATTTTAAAACCCGCAGGGACTCTTTCTGGCCACAATAGTGATGGAAAAGTTGTTTCAAGGGGACTAACACCTGGACTGTGGCATGCCGGAGGGGGATCCATGGCAAAACTCGCATGGAAAATTACATAGTTGATGCAGAGTCTGGTTTTAATCCTTAACCCCTTAACGACGAGTGACGGACGAGGTCCGTCACTCAGGGGAATGCGTTAATGACGAGTGACGGACCTCGTCCGTCACCCGTTAAAATTAACCCCAGATCGCCGCAATCGCGGCGATCGTGGGGTTAATGGTGCTCCGGTCTGCCTCTGCATTAGAGGAAGACCGGGAGCACCGGATCGGGCTGCCCCAGTACATGTGCCCGCTCTGACAGCATGTCTGAGCGGGCACATGTGCTCTCTATACTCACCTCCGCCTCCCTGCACTTCCTGGCTCTGTGTGAAGTTCAGGGAGATGGATCTTCAGTGATCCTGCCCCCTGGTGGAAAAAAAAAATAGTAAAATTAAAATCCCACCCCCCCTTTACCCCCCCTTTACCCATTTTAATAAAACATTAACCCCTTCCCTGCCAATTGATCACTGACTACAGTGATCAATTGGCAGGGATTACATTTTACTAAGATCTGATTTTTTTTTTTAACCCCTGAGGGTTAATTCTTTTTTTTTTTTTAACCCTCAGGGGTTCAATTTATTTTATTAATTAATTTAAATATTTTAAAATTATAAATTTAGCTAGCTGGGGAGGGTGGAAGTTAGTGGGGAATTGGGGGATTTAGTATTACGCTAACTAGGGGTTAACGTTAAAAAAAGTTTAAAAATAAGCTTTAAAAAGTTAAAAAATTAAGTTAAAAAAAAAGTTTTAATAACATTTAAGTACAAAATAAAAAAAAATAAACCCTTTACCCAGTCCAAATAAAAATTAACCCCTTCCCTGCCAGTCGATCACTGCCTACAGTGATCAAAATACAGATCACAGTATTATACTGTTCTAATTTTTTTTTAACCCCTGACGATTAACTTTTATTTAGTTTTTAACCCTCAGGGGTTAAATTTATTTAATTAACTAATTTAAATATTGTATAATTAAATATTTTGCTAGCTGGGGTGGGTGGGAGTTATGGGAAAATGGGGAATTTACTGTTAGTGCTGCTTACTGCTAGTTAGGGGTTAACGTAAAAAAAAAAGCTTAGAAAAATGTTAAATCTGTAAAAAAAAGTTTTACGAAAGTTTAGGAAACTTTAAAAAAATGAATAATCCAAACAAAAGTTTAAAAAATAGTTTTAAAAAGTAAAAAAAGTTTTAAAAAGTAAAAAAATACATTTAATAACGCTCATTACCACTACACCTGGTACAAGCTAGCGGAAAAATGATCCCACGCTAAGGTTCAAAATATGCCTTTTGAAATACCCTGGGATGTCTTCTTTAAGAAATGGTATGGCTTTATGGGGTATTTGGTTTATATAGCCTGGTAAAATACTCTAAAATGGGACATGGGCACAGCGTAAAAATTTAAAGTTTGAAAAAAAATGGAATGGCTGTGTCCCAAATGTGCCCCTCCGATGTCCACATATACCTGGAAAAGGTACATACGGGGGTATTTTTGTACTCAGCAGACATAGCTGAGCAACATATGAAGTATTATACAGTGGTAGTATACATAAGGTTTGCAAAATATCCTGTGCAAACTCACTTTGTGTGTCAAAAAGGCAGAAAAAACGCTTATTACCACTACACCTGGTACAAGCTAGCGGAAAAATGATCCCACGCTAAGGTTCAAAATATGCCTTTTGAAATACCCTGGGATGTCTTCTTTAAGAAATGGTATGGCTTTATGGGGTATTTGGATTATATAGCCTGGTAAAATACTCTAAAATGGGACATGGGCACAGCGTAAAAATTCAAAATTTGAAAAAAAATGGAATGGCTGTGTCCCAAATGTGCCCCTCCGATGTCCACATATACCTGGCAAAGGTACATACGGGGGTATTTTTGTACTCAGCAGACATAGCTGAGCAAAATATGAAGTATTATACAGTGGTAGTACACATATGGTTTGCAAAATATACTGTGCAAACTCACTTTGTGTGTCAAAAAGGCAGAAAAAAACGCTTATAACCACTACACCTGGTACACGCTAGCGGAAAAATGATCCCACGCTAAGGTTCAAAATATGCCTTTTGAAATACCCTGGGGTGTCTACTTTAAGAAATGGTAGGCCTTTGTGGGGTAGTTTGAATTTAAAACCTGCAAAGATGCTTGGAAATTGCACATAGGCCCGGCGTCAAAATTCAAAGTTCGGTCAAAACTGATATGGCTTGGTCTCCTATACGGCACTGTAGCTTCACAAAATAGTGCCATAGACATACAATGGGGGTGTCCTTTTACTCAGAAGACTTAGCTGAGCATAATTTGGGGGGTTTGAACTTAGTGGCACACATGAAATATACAAAATGCCCAGCAAAAATGCAATCCGTATGTAAAAAATGCACAAAATTATTTTTTACCACATACTTTGGCATGTAATGGTAAAAAAATGGGGGCATGTTAAGGCACAATATGCACCTTATGAGATACCCTGGAGTGTCTTCTTTTACAAATGGTAGGCCTTTGTGGGTTTTTTTTGAACAGTCAAACTGTTATAATACCCCAAATGGAAGCATAGGCTCATTAAATACGTCTCTCAAAATTCTACTGTGAATACTGAAAAGGACAGGTCTCCTGTATGGCACTGTAGCTTCACGAAATAGTGCCATAGACATACAATGGGGGTGTCCTTTTACTCAGAAGACTTAGCTGAGCATAATTTGGGGGGTTTGAACTTAGTGGCACACATGAAATATACAAAATGCCCAGCAAAAATGCAATCCGTATGTAAAATATGCACAAAATTATTTTTTACCACATACTTTGGCATGTAATGGTAAAAAAATGGGGGCATGTTAAGGCACAATATGCACCTTATGAGATACCCTGGAGTGTCTACTTTTACAAATGGTAGGCCTTTGTGGGGTTTTTTTGAACAGTCAAACTACTATAATACCCCAAATGGAAGCATAGGCTCATTAAATCCGTCTCTCAAAATTCTACTGTGAATACTGAAAAGGACAGGTCTCCTATATGGCACTGTAGCTTCACGAAATAGTGCCAAAGACATACAATGGGGGTACCGTTGTACTCAGCAGAAGTAACTGAACACATAATAAAACTTTGTACAGGAATAGCACACACCAACTTTACAAAATACACATGAGAAGTTCTTTGTTATAAGTTTGTGTGCGAAAACCCCCAAAAAATACAATTTTACTCCAATATTTAGCAGAGGTTGGCGGTAAAATGGCTACGTAGAAAGTGTCAAAACAACCTTAGGTAAATAGCCTGTGGTGTCTACTTTATATAAATATATACTTTTGTGTGGCAATTTTGTTTTCTTTTATGGCTATTAGGCTTACAAGACAAACATACCAAATTCTAAAATCGCTCCACATAAAAAGTTTATTTTACTCCTTGTGCTTTGTGACCTGTAACTACCAAAAAAAACTTAAAATCCCAGACACATTATATATTCTGTAATTCAGAACAACTAAATGAATTTATTTTTAATTACTTTCCTTAACCTGCACTAATTATGTACACATTATTATTGCAAAAACTGTAAAAAAAACCACACAAAAATTCATTTTTTTGCATATTTCTGTATTTTTTTATAATAAATAAGCATTTATATATATATGTGTTACATCAAATTAAAGCCCTTTCTGTCCTTTAAAAAACGGTATATAATATGTGTCGGTGCAATAAATTAGTAAAATGCAAATTGCAGTTGAACGCAAATAGCAAAAAATGCAAAAAATGCCGTTGTCATTAAGTGAAAGACAAGCTTCTGAAGCTCTGTCATTAAGGGGATAAAGGGCATAAATCACCTAACATTCCTAAATTGTTTGGAATAACGTGCTTTAAAACATCAGGTATGATGTTGTATCGATCAGGTAGTGTAAGGGTTTAACGCACCGCAAACAGTCCATTTTCACAACCGCAAACTCCCCATTTGCACAAGGTCGGATACCAAGCTAGCCTTGTCCCGTTCCTTGTCCTCACTGATGTCATTGAAGGTCTCTTCCTCCACCCAGCCACGTACAACACCAAGACCCCCCGAAAGGTGACCACAAGCCCCCTGTATTTTTTTTTTTAAATGTACACTACTGTTACACCAGATATGAGTTGCACTGGTGTGACACTGTGCCCTGGCAGGCCCTGAAACGCACACGTGTGAAGGAAACTGACTGCTATTATTTCACAGTCAAATTTCTAGTTTTTTTTTTAATGTACACTACTGTTACACCAGATATGAGTTGCACTGGTGTGACACTGTGCCCTGGCACGCCCTGAAATGCACACGTGTGAAGGAAACTGACTGCTATTATATTACAGTCAAAAAAGTTTTTTTTTTTTTTTAAATGCAAGCTATTGTGACACCAGATATGAGTGGTGGCACTGGGCAAGTGGGCACAGTATACGCTGTGAGCCTGACACACACGCTGGCAGGCAGGCAACTGCAATTAGATTAAACAGGAAAAAAAAAAGCAGACTGATGTTCTAGCCCTAAAAAGGGCTTTTTGGGGTGCTGTCCTTACAGTAGAGATCAGATGAGTCCTTCAGGACTGTAGTGGAAACTGAATACACTAGCCTAGCTATCGATTTCCCTATTATCTCAGCAGCAGCTACACTGTCCCTCCTCTCACTAAGAATGCAGCTTCCGGGGGGCGGGGCCTAGCTGTCATGGAGGAAAGACGCACTTCGTGTGAGCTCCCTCAATATCTCACTTTAAGCAGCTATCAACAAGCGAATTTCACCCCAGAAGGGGATGACCCAGCAATGTTGCTCCTACCTGACCGACCCGACATGCTTAATAGCGGTCAGCAACTCGACAGAGTCTTACTTACCTCCGCGTGGCAAGTGTGGCCTGGTGCACACCAGCAGGAGATCTCCCGATCCTGGGATGCCCAGGAGCAGCTACTTCCCGGCAGGAGCTCCGTTACCCCCCCCCCCTCGGACTGGTGGGGGTTATCCCGGTCCACCTCTGAGAGGCTGTCTGGAGCTAATGGATGCACAGAGCACAGCTGCCCAGGCTGACATACTCATCTGCGACTCTCCCAATATGGCGGCAGCCGCGTGTCCTCCTGGTACCAGCAAAGCATGGCAGGATATTGAGTCTGAGCTGGACAGACTCTTTAATCAATTTTGGAAGCAAATAACAAGCAGGAAGCCCCAACAAGCTCCACCACAGCTCCAACAAGCTCCACCACAGCTAAGCGAAGCAGTCCCCATTAAAATCCACCAACGCAAAAGGCGTCGAAGACGGGACCGGAGGCACAGAAATGCAGAGCCTGCCCCACGTCAAGCACTCGCCTCCACCTTAAGCCACCACAATCCCGCACCAGACATGAAGCACCACCGGGACAGATCCAACCACCCGACAAAACAAGCTTCCACAGCCTCAAGCCGCAAACCCGGCACTCAGCCAGAGACTTGCCTTTGTTGTTCCAGGTATCAGGGACTCCCAGGGTCTGCACCTGGCGCCCAGAAGGGATTGGTTGAGCACAAGCAGTAAACAGCAGCCTGCCAAGCATGTCCCACTATAGCCAATCCTCCACACCATGCCTTTGATCACATGAACTGCTCTCTGCCAATCGTAAAGTAGCAAGCGTTTAAACATGTCATTATTTCACCTCCTAAAGAGTTTATTGTCGTAGTTCCTTACATGCCTTTACCTTAACCGTTCATGTATTATGTTATTCACTAGTCTCATCTCATGGGGTGACTCACACTTGATTTATAACTAGTGGTGGAGCTGCTGATATAAATACACAGTTGATAACGTGCAAGCTACACCCTAAACAGGACAGCCATCTTTCACAACAATGTACTGCTATATACTCATACCCTCAGTGCAACTAGCCATGATATACGCACGTTCAGCCTAGCATGCTCAAATATAACACACTTCTGTCTAAAACATAAATAAATAATAATACAAAAAAAAAAGAATGCAGCTTCAGAATTAATCTAAATTGTATGCTGTCTAGGAGGTGGGAGGGTCTGGGAGGAAGGGTCTGCTGTTGATTGGCTGGGATGTGTCTGCTGACTGTGAGGTACAGGGTCAAAGTTTACTCAATGATGACGAATAGGGGGCGGGCCGAACATCGCATATGTTCGCCATCCGTGGCGAACGCGAACAAGCGATGTTCGCCAGACATCTCTACCTATATCCTTGGTCGGGATGGTACCACCTATGCCTGTTGGATAGAGCAATCCTTATCTGCTCTACTAAATGTGAATAGTTTTTATCCACTTAAACATAGAAACATAGAAACATAGAATGTGACGGCAGATAAGAACCATTCGGCCCATCTAGTCTGCCCAGTTTTCTAAATACTTTCATTAGTCCCTGGCCTTATCTTATAGTTAGGATAGCCTTATGCCTATCCCATGCATGCTTAAACTCCTTTACTGTGTTAACTTCTACCACTTCAGCTGGAAGGCTATTCCATCCATCCACTACCCTCTCAGTAAAGTAATACTTCCTGATATTATTTTTAAACCTTTGTCCCTCTAATTTAAGACTATGTCCTCTTGTTGGGGTAGTTTTTCTTCTTTTAAATATAGTCTGCTCCTTTACTGTGTTGATTCCCTAAATGTTTCTATCATATCCCCCCTGTCTCGTCTTTCCTCCAAGCTATACATGTTAAGATCCTTTAACCTTTCCTGGTAAGTTTTATCCTGCAATCCATGAACCAGTTTAGTAGCCCTTCTTTGAACTCTCTCTAAGGTATCAATATCCTTCTGAATATATGGTCTCCAGTACTGTGTACAGTACTCCAAGTGAGGTCTCACCAGTGTTCTGTACAATGGCATGAGCACTTCCCTCTTTCTACTGCTAATACCTCTCCCTAAACAACCAAGCATTCTGCTAGCATTTCCTGCTGCTCTATTACATTGTCTGCCTACCTTTAAGTTATCAGAAATAATCACCCCTAAATCCCTTTCCTCAGATGTTGAGGTTAGGACTCTATCAAATATTCTGTACTGTGCCCTTGGGTTTTTACGTCCAAGATGCATTATCTTGCACTTATCCACATTAAATGTCAGTTGCCACAACTCTGACCATTTTTCTAGTTTACCTAAATCATTTGCTATTTGGCTTATCCCTCCTGGAACATCAACCCTGTTACATATCTTAGTATCATCCGCAAAAAGACACACCTTACCATCAAGACCTTCTGCAATATCACTAATAAAAATATTAAAGAGAATGGGTCCAAGTACAGATCCCTGAGGTACCCCACTGGTGACAAGCCCATGCTTCGAATATACTCCATTAATTACAACCCTCTGTTGCCTGTCACTCAGCCACTGCCTTACCCATTCAACAATATTGGAATCCATATGCACTACATATGGTGTGCATTATTTTTTATTGTATATAACAATCACTATATTACTTACCCAGTTTGTTGGTTCAGTCACACCCGCAGTATTATAACAGGTTCATACTTGACTAACTGTGCCTTAACTGCTGTTTTGATAGCCGTTAGTATAGCATGGTTTGCATTGAACTGAAGAAAAGAAGAATGTCAAAATTAAAATCTACTAATATCGAATCTGCTGGTCCATTAAAAATATTTAATTTTCATTTGCTAGAAGTTGTTTCATCAAGAGTCCTTTCCAATGATGATCCATCTTGCGGAGCTCTGCATAAATAAAAAATTAGGTCAACCTCTGACACTCACTTGAGCCTGACAACAATGTCTTCTGACTTGCTTCCATAATTTCAAATTCTATCCTCTTTGTCTGTCCCCAGAAAGAGATTTCATCAACTCATCCAAGTACAAAATAGAATTAGTGTCACTTGATAGCACTTGGGTTTCAATTGCTTATTTCATTTTATATATCAAGTTTATTACACATGTGATAGTTTCCACATAATAAAGCTGACACAGTTAGGACTTAAATATAAAGTTTATTTTATATTAAGAAAATATTCAAATCAGCTTCTGTTCACTGGATTTTTTTTCTGTTTGAAAGTTTAGCAGCTGCCTGATATTATGACTGTCCTCCCAAATCCGTGACAGTTTGGTGGTATGCTCTTCTTGTTTGCAGAATTAAAACATACGTCTTCCATATATAACATTTTTGCAGTGTTAAAATAGGCTTCCAGTTCCTTTAAATTAGCTGTAACATTTTCCTGTAGTTCAGGACTATAGACATGATGATGGCAGTCTCTGCATATTACCCTCTTCAAATTTACTGCTTGAACTGCTGCACACTTCTTAGTCAGTATTGTAGTTTGGGAATAATCTTCAAATTCTGCTCTAAAATTATGCCAATTGTTCTTTCACTCTTCATTTACCTTCCCTTCCCAAGGTGTACAATGCTATTGATTTAGGCTATTTCATGGGTTGTAGGAACCAAGGGGAAGGAAGGGGAGGGGTAGCTTTTAAAATCATACGTTTTACTGTTTAAGAAAGAGAATAAAACAAAAACATTAAAATAGTTGATTATCCTGTTCTGCTATTAGACTCCCTAATGATAATGTATAATTTTTGTGCCTTGACCCCAAATTCCCAATGTGTACACATATATAGCTATTATCGCAAACAGCGGCTTCAGTTTTCAGCAGTTCCTCTCTCCAATTCTCATGAAAGTTTTAAAAAGGAGCTGCCGGAAACGGAAAACTGCATCCACTATACAGTGCATTCACTACATATACACACGTTCTGTTTTCACTATACACACAACATCCACTACACAAGCACACACTCTGTATTGATCAACCACTAAATACAACATCCACTACACAAACACACACACAGTATACACTTTACACACTGCATCCACTATACACACAACATCTACTTTACACATATTGCATCCAATATACACACACTCTGCATCCACTATAAAAACACACACACTGTACTCGCTGCATCCACTACACACACACTCTACATCCACTATAAACTCTACTCGACATCCACTATACAGTTGCAAGAAAAAGTATGTGAACCCTTTGGAATGATATGGATTTCTGCACAAATTGGTCATAAAATGTGATCTTATCATCATCATCTAAGTCACAACAATAGACAATCACAGTCTGCTTAAACAAATAACACACAAAGAATGAAATGTTGCCATGTTTTTATTGAACACACCATGTAAACATTCACAGTGCAGGTGGAAAAAGTATGTGAACCCCTAGACTAATGACATCTCCAAGAGCTAATTGGAGTGAGATGTCAGCCAACTGGAGTCCAATCAGTGAGATGAGATTGGAGGTGTTGGTTACAGCTGCCCTGCCCTCAGGGCCGCCACCAGAAATTTTGGGGCCCCTGACAAAGCACAAGGTCTGCCCCCCCCCCAATGAATGCAGTATATGTGTTAGTGTAGTGGATGAAGAGTGTGCGTTAGTGCAGTGAATGCAGTGTGTGTGTGAGTGTAGAGAATGCAGTGTGTGTGTTAGTGCAATGAATGCAGTGTGTGTTAGTGCAGTGAATGCAGCGTGTGTTAGTGCAGTGAATGCAGCATGTGTTAGTGCAGTGAATTCAGTGTGTGTGTCAGTGTAGTGAATGCAGAGTGTGTGTCAGTGTAGTGAATGCAGAGTGTGTGTCAGTGTAGTGAATGCAGTGTGTGTGTCAGTGCAGTGGATGCAGTGTGTGTGTGTGTTAGTGCAGTGAATGCAGAGTGTGTGTCAGTGTAATGAATGCAGTGTGTGTCAGTGTAGTGAATGCAGTGTGTGTCAGTGTAGTGAATGCAGTGTGTGTGTCAGTGTAGTGAATGCAGTGTGTGTGTCAGTGTAGTGAATGCAGTGTGTGTCAGTGTAATGAATGCAGAGTGTGTCAGTGTAATGAATGCAGAGTGTGTGTCAGTGCAGTGAATGCAGAGTGTGTGTCAGTGCAGTGAATGCAGAGTGTGTGTCAGTGCAGTGAATGCAGAGTGTGTGTCAGTGCAGTGAATGCAGAGTGTGTGTCAGTGCAGTGAATGCAGAGTGTGTGTCAGTGCATTGAATGCAGAGTGTGTGTCAGTGCAGTGAATGCAGAGTGTGTGTCAATGCAGTGAATGCAGAGTGTGTGTCAATGCAGTGAATGCAGAGTGTGTGTCAGTGCAGTGGATGAAGAGTGTGCGTTAGTGCAGTGAATGCAGTGTGTGTGTCAGTGTAGAGAATGCAGTGTGTGTGTTAGTGCAATGAATGCAGTGTGTGTTAGTGCAGTGAGAGTGTCAGTGCAGTGAATGCAGTGTGTGTGTCAATGTAGTGAATGCAGAGTGTGTCAGTATAATGAATGCAGTGTGTGTTAGTGCAGTGAATGCAGCGTGTGTTAGTGCAGTGAATGCAGCGTGTGTTAGTGCAGTGAATGCAGCGTGTGTGTCAGTGCAGTGAATGCAGTGTGTGTGTCAGTGTAGTGAATGCAGAGTGTGTGTCAGTGTAGTGAATGCAGAGTGTGTGTCAGTGTAGTGAATGCAGAGTGTATGTCAGTGTAGTGAATGCAGTGTGTGTGTCAGTGCAGTGGATGCAGTGTGTGTGTGTGTTAGTGCAGTGTGTGTCAGTGTAGTGAATGCAGAGTGTGTGTCAGTGTAATGAATGCAGTGTGTGTCAGTGTAGTGAATGCAGTGTGTGTCAGTGTAGTGAATGCAGTGTGTGTCAGTGTAGTGAATGCAGTGTGTGTCAGTGTAGTGAATGCAGAGTGTGTCAGTGTAATGAATGCAGAGTGTGTGCCAGTGCAGTGAATGCAGAGTGTGTGCCAGTGCAGTGAATGCAGAGTGTGTGCCAGTGCAGTGAATGCAGAGTGTGTGTCAGTGCAGTGAATGCAGAGTGTGTGTCAGTGCAGTGAATGCAGAGTGTGTCAGTGCAGTGAATGCAGAGTGTGTGTCAGTGCAGTGAATACAGAGTGTGTGTCAGTGCAGTGAATGCAGAGTGTGTGTCAGTGCAGTGAATGCAGAGTGTGTGTCAGTGCAGTGAATGCAGAGTGTGTGTCAGTGCAGTGAATGCAGAGTGTGTGTCAGTGCAGTGAATGCAGAGTGTATGTCAGTGCAGTGAATGCAGAGTGTGTGTCAGTGCAGTGTGTGTCAGTGTAGTGAATGCAGTGTGTGTCAGTGTAGTGAATGCAGTGTGTGTCAGTGTAGTGAATGCAGTGTGTGTCAGTGTAGTGAATGCAGTGTGTGTGTCAGTGCAATTAATGCAGTGTGTGTTATTGCAGTGGATGCAGTGTGTGTGTTAGTGCAGTGGATGCAGTGTGTGTGAGTGTAATGAATGCAGTGAATGCAGTGTGTGTGTAATGAATGCAGTGTGTGTATGTGTTTAGTAGTGTATGCATGTAAATGTAGTACTAGTAATGTAAATTTATTTTTGTTTTTCCCCCCTCCCTGTTTCTTACCTGGTTCAGGGAGGGGGGAAGATCCTTTGATCCCTGGTGGTCCGGTGCCATTGTAGGGCCCCCCGGCTCCCTATACTTGCAGAGGGGGCCCAGCGGACTGCAGGAACACTTTCCAGCATTTCCTGCTCTCACTCCCGCGAGATGTGGTGTGCGCGCCGCGCGGAGCGTTGCCATGGCAACGCTCTAACAGCCGCACGTCTCGCGGGAGTTAGAGACAGGGAAATGCTGGAAAGTGTTCCTGCAGTCCGCTGGGCCCCCTCTGCAAGTATAGGGAGCCGGGGGGCCCGTGGATGCACATATATATAGCGATGATCGCTATATATATGTGCAGAAAGTAATTGTGGGGCCCTGGACTGCCAAAGCAGTCCGGGCCCCCCAGGACCGCCGGGCCCGTGACAACCGTCACGGTTGTCACCCCCTGATGGCGGCCCTGCCTGCCCTATAAAAAACACACACCAGTTCTAGGTTTGCTTTTCACAAGAAGCATTGCCTGTTGTGAATGATGCCTCGCACAAAAGAGCTCTCAGAAGACCTACGATTAAGAATTGCATAAGCTGGAAAAGGTTATAAATGTATCTCCAAAAGCCATGTTGTCCATCAGTCCACGGTAAGACAAATTGTCTATAAATGGAGAAAGTTCAGCACTGCTGCTACTCTCCCTAGGAGTGGCCGTCCTGTAAAGATGACTGAAAGAGCACAGCACAGACTGCTCAATGAGATGAAGAAGAATCCTAGAGTGTCAGCTAAAGACTTACAAAAGTCACTGGCAAATGCTAACATCCCTGTTAGCGAATCTACAATATGTAAAACACTAAACAAGAATGGATTTCATGGGAGTATACCACAGAGGAAGCCACTGCTGTCCAAACAAAACATTGCTGCATGTTTACAGTTTGCACAAGAGCACCTGGATGTTCCACAGCAGTACTGGCAAAATATTTTGTAGACAGATGAAACCAAAGTTGAGTTGTTTGGAAGAAACACACAACACTATGTGTGGCGAAAAAGAGGCACAGCGCACCAACATCAAAACCTCATCCCAACTGTGAAGTATGGTGGTGGGGGCATCATGGTTTGGGGCTGCTTTGCTGCGTCAGGGCCTGGACGGATTGCTATCATCGAAGGAAAAATGAATTCCCAAGTTTATCAAGACATTTTGCAGGAGAACTTAAGTCCATCTGTCTACCGGCTGAAGCTCAACAGAAGTTGGGTGTTGCAACAGGACAATGACCCAAAGCATAGAAGTAAATCAACAACAGAATGGCTTAAACAGAAGAAAATATGCCTTCTGAAGTGGCCCAGTCAGAGTCCTGACCTCAACCCAATTGAGATGCTGTGGCATGACCTTAAGAAAGCGATTCACACCAGACATCCCAAGAATATTGCTGAACTGAAACAGTTCTGTAAAGAGGAATGGTCAAGAATTTCTCCTGACCGTTGTGCACGTCTGATCTGCAACTACAGGAAATGTTTGGTTTAAGTTATTGCTGCCAAAGGAGGTTCAACAAGTTATTAAATCCAAGGGTTCACATACTTTTTCCACCTGCACTGTGAATGTTTACATGGTGTGTTCAATAGAAACATGGCAACATTTCATTCTTTGTGTGTTATTAGTATAAGCAGACTGTGATTGTCTATTGTTGTGACTTAGATGATGATCAGATCACATTTTATGACCAATTTGTGCAGAAATCCATATCATTCCAAAGGGTTCACATACTTTTTCTTGCAACTGTACATACTGCATACACTACACACACTGAATTCACTACACACTGCATCCACTACACACACGCACTGCATTCACTCCGCAAGCTCGGCATATTTGTGGGCTTACTCAAGATTTGCATTCTGGGTGGATTTAAAAGCGGGCCCTGGGGCCCAGATCTTAAGCTGTGTAAAGGGCATGAAAGTTTCTGATGGCAGCCCTGATTGCAGGGCTGTTTCTTCACAACTCAATTACTTAAAGTGTGGTGCACATAGAATGAAACCTTTGCTTACACAATTCACATTCTTGGAGCCTCATTTTTCACAAAACATTGGACCCTCAGCTACCCTAGGTGGTAGTGATTCATTCTTTTGCATACCACCACAGCTTTAAAGTTGAGTGCATGGTCTGTTCTGTAAATATGTACTGTGAATTTCATTTACAGATTGTGATCCTTGTTAGTAGATAGCACGGTCCTCTAGGGCAAAATATGCACAGTCCTTTTATTTTCTTATAATCCCGGCAACTTTATTTGTAAATTTACACATCAGGCAGCAGCAAACGAAACATAAATGCAATGATGTAACACAAATCCCTACAACAGAAAGCCTAGCTCGTCTGAGCACTAACTCACATCAGATTCCCTATCTATCAGGGGTTAAACTATAACAAAATTTGTGGGTTTCACCAACCTAGTGTATTTGTCTGCTCTCAGCACTCCAGTGCTCCAAGCCAGCCTTGACTGCTTCTTCTCAGCACTCCTAGTGCTCCAAGCCAGCACTCCCAGTGCCTCAAGCCAGCACTCCCAGTGCCTAGTCTCCTTGACTCTCTTACTGGAGAGAACACCCTCTCTCCTACCTGCTTCCTGAGAGGAAGCCAGCAATCCCCCTCTACCTGCCTAGCAGGGAGTGGTTTATTCCCACTGCTACAGCTGATTATCAGCAGCTGAGCAGTGTGTTGAAGACAGTCCAAAAAACCCTGGCCTGGATCTATGTCTCCCATGAAAACCACTAAACTGTGGAGTGGAGCATTGGCCCTCCCTTCTCTCCAAATACTCCACCCCAGGGGCCCATAACTAAACAACGCTTTGTGTTGTACAAAACACAAACTACATATACTCCCCCTGGGGTTAAATGGCTTCTCTGCCTTCACTTTATCACAAGATTAACATTGTGATGTTTACCAATTTGTCTTTCTACATCAGATTTCCTGTAGACACATCTCTTGTGTTCTCTTAATAAATGGGTATTTTAAAGATGTGTTGATTCGTTGACTTAATACAGATATCCTACAATCATTTCTTGTTCACAACCCTCTCCCCCCCACACACAAAAAAAACTAATATCAAATGCAAACACTGTATTCTTAATCCATTGTGTGTGTGTGTGTGTGTGTGTGTAGTCTCTGTGCTTTCCAGAGTTAACAAGAGCTACTATCTCTGTAAAGTCAGATTTGCACAGCCAGACAATTAATTGATGCTTTTTGCCAGCCAAAGTGTGAGGCATTTTTTCCTCTGTTGATGTTTGAACACCAGCCAATTGTCAGCTGAGCAAGGCAGCTGGGAGGCATAAAATAACAAAGAGCTTTATCAACTTGAGAAGCAGCCTTTTTTAAATAGCAGTAGGTTTTGTAACTCCCTTAGCCTTTAGTTTAGCTCTCTGCATTCTCTGTGTTTGTTTTAAAATGTTAGTTTTGCCTTAAACTTAGTGTGCACTGTCATTGCAGGCACAGACAATACTACTTCAAAGTTAAATGAACAGAAGTAGCCACCATGGTCGAACTATTGGGCTATAATCCAGTGATGCAATTTACTCTTTGCAAAACAACGTGCTACCAGATATAACCACTTCTCTGAACCTCGACAATGCAAAATGTGCAGTACAGGATTTGAAAACATGATCTGACCATTGTAAAAATTCCTTTTTATTGAAAAATGGTTTGGATTGAAGTCTCATTGCACAAATGTTTTTTTAACAAAAACTTTTTTTCTATGCTTGCAACCTTACATTAACTCTTTAGATAGGTCTCTCCAGTCCAAAATTAGATCTACTTTTGAATTCACAGACTGGTATCTTACTAGGGTGATAGTAGGTCAACCCCCTATCGCGGAAATAAATTACCATCACCTGTCAATCCGTTTTTAGTATTGAGATCTATATCCAAAGGCACTGTATGCAAACATATGGATGACAGGAGAGATCAGAAGAGGCCATCTACAGGTGGTTCTCCTACTTTGAGATGCAACAGAGTATATGCTAGTGCAATATGAATATCAACACATGCTAGAGTGTTGGCATCACAAGGAAAGATAACCCTGCTTGACCCAAAAGTGTAATAGGTGGGCAATAGGTAGGATGGGCTGGGAATCCTGTGTTGTTGCAGCAGCTGTGTTGGAGAGGAGGTTAGCGTTAGCCTAACAGCTCTTAAGACATTTATATATCAAACTATGCTTTATGGTAAATTATATATTTATTATATTTGGAGCGTTTATCAGTGAAGGTGTACTTGTTGTGGCAGGTTCAATTTAAAAAGTATGTTATTGGTTGCTTGAAGAGATAATGTAGTCACCAAAACCACTTTAGCTTAATAAAGCAGTTCTGGTGTATAGATCATGCCCCTCCAGTCTTACTGCTCAATTCTCTGCAATTTATGAGTTAAATTACTTTGTTTATACAGCCCTACCCACACACCCCTTCATATGATTTACACAGCCTTCCTAAACACTTCCTGTAAAGAGTCATCTAAAGTTTACACTTCCTTTATTGCACAGTCTGTCTAATTTTAAATTAAATTCTGGTAATCGCTTGCTAGAGTTTGGAGAAGCCTCCTGTGTGTGATTAAACTTAAATTTAAAGAGCAGGAGTTATCTGATTAAAAGTGAAACATTTTTTTTTCATGCAGGCTGTGTGAGTCACCGCTTGGGAGGTGTGTTTAGGGCTTCATAAACAGAAAAAAATAAACATATTACTCATAAATGGCAGATAATTGAGCAGTGAGACTGCATAGGCATGTTCTATACAGCAAAATTGCTTCATTAAGCCAAATCTTAAAGGGACACTATACTGTCCCTTTAAGATTGCCTGTCGCTTACTTATTAACATCATTGAAAACTTAGTATGCAGCACCTCATTTCTCTATTCAATTACCAATACTTTGGCATAGCACATGCTGGGTTTAGTGGAATATATGTGAATACAAAACAGGGGTAGTAGAAATTATCAATGATTTACCCGAAAATAATCTTTCAGTTTGATCATAAAGTTAGATGGAATTTAAAATGACTGAGGCTGGAGCTCCAACAAGAAGGACAGTTAGAGGTAATTGCATTTTAAGATTAGAAAGGAAATGTTTTTCACATGTAATGGGAACATTGTAATATACTGTAGTTCCTGTCATAATATAATTTGCTCTCCAGGGAACACAAGGTTTTAAGAATTACAGCAATTTATCTTACTTTAAAATGAAAAGCACATATATTATAGGATCATGGGAAAACAACACTTTTTTTTCTTGCTCTAAGTTTGTGACAAAACTTTCCCAACACTGCATGGACACTATAACTAATAAATAATTAATGTTATAGTAGTACGAGTAAACCAATCTAGCTTTTCATCATACTAAGGAGATGTACCGATGTTCTGATGACTAAACAGTGGATGAAAAGTGAAGAAATATTTTAGCTACAGATTGTATCAAATAGTGGCGTTTATGACTTTTTATGCCTACCACAAGGTTTTGTCACTGTCTGGGGTTTCGCATATTTTGTTTTTGTAAATTTAATTTTAATTTTTCTGCAACAATGAAAGAAAAGCATGAAATATATAGACTCGCAGGTCTACGTGGTGACATCGAAGCTTGGATAACAGTTATAACTCGGGCGCGCAGGCCCACCATCAGGTTGGACTCGCAGGTCCCTTATAACATCAACTACATGAACCTCATGCATGTGGGCTCGTTGGCCCTTCTTGCCATTGTGTACTCAGTAATCCCACAGAGTTCAGCTAAGTCTCTCAGTCCCTGTCTGGAACACACATCTCAGCCTTGGCATTGGATCTTGCACCAAAGCCCGCAGTGCTCTAGGGTCCTTGCCCAGTGCGAAGTCTGAGTTGTGTGTGAGGGGAAGCAGTGGAGATGGGCATGTGGAAAGTGCATATCTACTGATATTACTGCGCCATATCTTCAATGTTGCTTTCGTGTATGTGGAGTAATGTTTCTCTCTGCCGTCCGCCCCCGCGGGGAGCCACATGAGAAGGGCGGCGGGGAAACCCCCACCTCTCCCTCCTCCGCCTGCTTCCATAGTTTGCTGACCCCTGTCTTGGACCACTCCGCTTTGCGTTGTAGGTGGCATACTTTATAGTAAAGCCGAAAGTCGGGCAAGGCTAGGCCACCCTTATTCTTGGGTTGTGTGAGTAGTGCGTATTTCAGTCTGGGTCTCCTCCCATCCCATACAAACGCCCCTAATGCCCGTCGAAGTGTAGTGAAAAACAAGGTTGGAATCGCAATAGGCAAGGCTTGAAAGAGGTAGAGCAGTCTCGGTAGAAAATTCATTTTTTCCACTTGAATTCTACCCAGCCAGGATATGTGCGCCCACTCCCTCATCTCCATGCTAAATTTAGCTAGCATCGGGGCAAAATTTGCTGTAAAAAGTTCAGATTCTTTTACGTTCAGCCAGGTGCCGAGGTATCGGATTTTATCCGTGGCCTATTGAAATGCAAAACTCCGGCGGAGTTGTGCGGTTCTCCTTGTGGGTAGGCGGATGTTTAAGATATATGATTTTGAAAAATTAATCTTGAAACCTGACATCCCTCCAAAGGTCTGGAACGCCTGTACCAGGTTAGGGAGGGAGACTTCCGGGTTCGTTATGAAAAATAGGAGATCGTCCGCGTAGGCGGCTAGTTTGTGTTGTGTGTCTCATATGTGCACTCCCTTAATGTCTGGGTGGTGTCGGATGGTAGTTAGGAAGGGTTCTAGGGCCAGAACGAATAATAACGGGGATAGCGGACACGCCTGGCGGGTACCGCTGTAGATTGGAAAGGCCTCTGTGGGTGCCCCGTTGACTAAAACTGTTGGATGTTGGATGTGTGTATAGGGCCTTAATCCATCCTTGCAGGTATTATTATTATTATTATTATTGCCATTTATATAGCGCCAACAGATTCCGTAGCGCTTTACAATATTTTGAGAGGGGGGATGTAACAATAAATAAGACAATTACAAGAAAACTTACAGGAACAATAGGTTGAAGAGGACCCTGCTCAAATGAGCTTACAGTCTATAGGAGGTGGGGTATTAGAAACATTAGGATAGGAAATATCAAGTAGGAGTGAAGCAGAGCTGGAGGAGAGAGCAAAGCACTATCCCATAGGAGAGAGCAAGAGACAGGTATGTAAGGGAGAGATTACTCTGGGAGGCCATACGCTTTCCTGAAGAGATGGGTTTTAAGGCCCTTCTTAAATGATTGAAGACTAGGGGAGAGTCTGATGGCAGTAGGCAAGTTATTCCAAAGGAGAGGAGCCGCCCGTGAGAGGTCCTGCAAGCGCGAGTTGGCCGTACGGGTGCGAGCAGCGGTCAGGAGGTGGTCGCGGGCAGAGCGGAGGGTACGAGGAGGGGCATACCTCTGGATCAGTGAAGAGATATAAGAGGGGCTGGAATTGTTCAGTGCTTTGAATGTATGGGTTAGCACTTTGAATTGACTCCTATAGGATACAGGGAGCCAATGTAAGGACTGGCAGAGGGGCGAGGTGTGAGAGGACCGACTGGATAGGAAAATCAGTCTAGCTGCAGCATTCATTACAGACTGTAGTGGGGCAGTACGGCTTTTGGGGAGACCAATCAGGAGAGGGTTACAGTAATCCATGCGGGAAATTACTAGAGCATGGACAAGCTCCTTGGTAGCATCTTGCGTAAGAAAGGGGCGGATGCGGGCTATGTTTTTGAGTTGGAACCTACAGGACTTGGCAACAAACTGGATGTGAGACTCAAAGGTGAGACCAGAGTCAAGTATGACGCCAAGACAGCGCGCTTGTAGGGATGGACTTATGTGGATATCACTGACTTGAAGGGAGAGTGAGAGAGGAGGATCAGTATTAGGAGGAGAAAAGACAAGGAGTTCAGTTTTAGAGAGGTTACGTTTGAGAAAGCGTATGGTCCCATACCCGTGTGCGTCAATGTCTGGAACATGTAGGCCGAGCAGACTCTGTCAAAGGCCTTCTCCGCGTCCGTGGACAGCAGGAGAAGGCCCGTGTCATCCCCTGTCTTCCTGTGCATAATTGTGAGGGCCCTAATGGTGTTGTCCCTTGCTTCACGTCCCATCACGAATCCCACCTGGTCCGCGTGAACCAAGGAGGGTATGTGTGTCTGGAGCCGGGTCGCCAGGACCTTCGCCAGCAGTTTGATGTCGTTATTTATGAGGGAAATGGGCAGATAACTACCGCAGTGTTCCCGGTCCTTGCCCTCTTTCGGTATTATGGTAATGTGAGTCATAAGCGACTGTGCAGGAATTTCATGTCCCTCCCTGATGGCGTTGAACATTTCTAGTAGTGGGGGGTACAAGATCCCGGCGTAGCTTTTATAGTATTTGATGGGTAAGCCATCTGGACCTTGGCTTCTACCCGGTTTTGTAGTTTTAATTGTGAGCGCTAGCTCCTCCATGGTTATCGGTTTGTCCAGTTGATCAGTCGTTTCCGCCGCTAGGGAGGGGAGTCCGTGGGTCGTCAAATATTTGTCTATGGAGGTCTGGAGTGATTGTGCCTGTGCGTCTGTGTGTGGGCGCGGAAGGGAATATAGCTCAGCATAATATGTGTGTATGATAGTGTTGATTTGTTAGTGTAGGTGGCGACCCCGCTCGGAAGTGGGTTTCCTGTAAGAACACTATGGAGGCTTTAGCGGCTCGGAAATCTTTATGAGCTCCAGATCTTTTTTCAGGTGTGTTAAGTCCCCTGGCATTCAATGTGAAAATTGTGAGGGGCGCCGGTATTAAGGACATGTTGGATATGTGTCTTTCCCACAGTGGGATAGGTTAGCCCGGGGAAAAGTTGGGAAGGTCAGAGGGAAAGGAGGGAAGGATCGTACTCACTGGATCTAGAGCAGGGCCGGACTGGGGATACAAAGCAGCCCTTGAAAAAAAAAATCTATGCCAGCCCCGTAAGTCATTGCGCCATATATTGCCGTATGTAATATGTAAGGCAATGTCTTGCCACCCCAGATGGTTGAGTAATATATATATATATATATATATATATATATATATATAAACAAACAAATGAAGGGAGCACACTAGGACTCTTCTCAGTGGAAATAAAAGGTATTTACTGTATCAAAAAGTTAATACATCTTCTGTGCAGAGTAAATAATCGACGTTTCGACCCTCCTTGGGTCTTTATCAAGATCTTGATAAAGACCCAAGGAGGGTCGAAACGTCGATTATTTACTCTGCACAGAAGATGTATTAACTTTTTGATACAGTAAATACCTTTTATTTCCACTGAGAAGAGTCCTAGTGTGCTCCCTTCATTTGTTTGTTTATATTTCTACGCGGGATTGCACCTAGGCAACACAGTTTTATTTTGAGAAGATCGGAGGAGAGTGCCTTGCTTATTTATCTTGGATATATATATATATATATATATATATATTGCTTTTTCTAATATATAATATTGGTCCTTTTAATTTAATTATACATTAAGCATACTCACATGCAGTGTTTACATTGCTTCCTAGTGACACCTCTAGTGACAGTCACTCAGACAGTCACTAGAGGTGCTTCCTGTGTCACAGCGTGATTGCACAGTGTGCAGCACCTACTATCAGGGCCTTTGCAGCCAATCCAATGGCAGAGCATTGGATTGGCTCAGATCATCATGCTTGATGATCTCAGCCATAGAGGCAGGGCCAGTCGAGGGGAGACCAGCACGGCGTGAGGAGAAAAAGAAAAGGTGAGCAAAAACACTTTTTAAATGCACACATACACACAGATACACCATGACACAGACACACAATGACACAGACACACACACAACACACACACACAAGACACACACACACAATGACACAGACACAGACACACAATGACACAGACACACACACAATGACACAGACACACAGACCATGACGCAAACACACACACACACACCATGACACAAACACACATACAGACACACAATGACACAGACACACACCATGACACAGACACACAATGACACACACACCATGACACACACACACACAAACACCATGACACACACACACACACACACACCATGACACAGACACACACACACAATGACAGACACACACCATGACACAAACACACACACACCATGACACAAACACACCATGACGCAGACACACAATGACACAGACACACAATGACACAGATACACACACCATGACACATACACAGACACACACACACACACACACACACACACCATGACACAGTCACACAATGACACAGCCACACAATGACACAGACACACACACCATGACACACACACACCATGACACAGACACACAATGACAAATACACACACACACCATGACACACACACACACACACCATGACACAGACATACACTTACACTGACACTGACAGAATTACACATTTTACCTGTGGGTGACCGGCTGGGTGGGCTAGTGGCCGCAGGGGGAGGTCTTCTGGCGGCCGCTGGCTGGGGGAGGTCTGCTGGCCGGCAACCGCTGGCTGGGGGAGGTCTGCTGGCCGCTGGCTGGGGGAGGTCTGCTGGCGCCCGCAGGGGTAGCAGGCAGGGCCGGACTGGCCCACCGGGATACCGGGAAATTTCCCGGTGGGCCGTCGGCACCTGGGGCCGGGCAGACACCTGGGTCTGCTGGCGGCCACTGGGGCAGATCTGCTGGCGGCCGCTGGGGCAGATCTGCTGGCGGCCGCTGGGGCAGATCTGCTGGCGGCCGCTGGGGCAGATCCAGGGCCGGACTGGCCCACCGGGATACCGGGAAATTTCCTGGTGGGCCGTCGGCACCTGGGGCCGGGCAGACACCTGGGTCTGCTGGCGGCCGCTGGGGCAGATCTGCTGGCGGCCGCTGGGGCAGATCTGCTGGCGGCCTCTGGGACAGATCTGCTGGCGGCCGCTGGGGCAGATCTGCTGGCGGCCGCTGGGGCAGGTCTGCTGGCGGAGGTCTGCTGGCGGCCGCTGGGGGACTTGTACTGGCGGCCGCTGGGGGAGCTGCGCTGGCTCTGCTCTCTCAGCGTGCAGCTGAATGAGACCAGTGCCGGAATATGACGTCATATTCCGGCACCGTCTCATTCAGCAGCGCGCGAGGGTGGGAGAGCAGAGCCAGCGCAGCTCCCCCAGCGGCCGCCAGTACAAGTCCCCCAGCGGCCGCCAGCATACATCCCCCAGCAGACCTGCCCCAGCAGCCGCCAGCAGATCTGCCCCAGCGGCCGCCAGCACAGGTGCCCCTGCCCCAGCAGCCTCCTGCACTGCACGACCCCCTGGCAGGTAGGAATAATGTGTGTGTGTGTGTGTGTCTGTCTGTGTTATGGTGTCTGTCTGTATGATGTGTGCGTGTGTGTGTGTGTCTGTCTGTGTTATGGTGTCTGTCTGTCTGTGTTATGGTGTCTGTCTGTATGCTGTGTGTGTGTCTGTCTGTGTTATGGTGTCTGTCTGTATGGTGTGTGTGTGTGTGTCATGGTGTGTGTCTGTATGGTGTATGTGTATGTCTGTGTTATGGTGTCTGTCTGTATGGTGTGTGTGTCTGTCTGTGTCATGGTGTGATGGTATATGTGTGTGTGTCTGTCTGTGTCATGGTGTCTGTCTGTATGGTGTGTGTGTGCCTGTCTGTGTTATGTTGTCTGTCTGTATGGTGTGTGTGTGGCTGTGTCATGGTGTGTGTCTGTATGGTGTGTGTGTGTCTGTCTGTGTTATGGTGTCTGTCTGTATGGTGTGTGTGTGTGTCTGTCTGTGTCATGGTGTGTGTGTGTGTGTGTCTGTCCGTCATGGTGTGTGTGTCTGTGTCATGGGGTGTGTCATGGTATATGTGTGTGTGTCTGTCTGTGTCATGGTGTCTGTCTGTCATGGTGTGTATGTCTGTGTCATGGTGTGTCTGTCCATCATGGTGTGTGTGTATGTCTGTGTCATGGTGTGTCTGTCCATCATGGTGTGTGTGTCCGCCATGGTGTGTGTGTCATGGTATATGTGTGTCTGTCTGTGTCATGGTGTCTGTCTGTATGGTGTGTGTGTGTGTTTGTGTGTGTATCTGTCTGTATGGTGTGTGTGTGTGTGTGTCTGTCTGTGTCATGGTGTGTGTGTCATGGTATATGTGTGTTTCTGTGTCTGTAATGGTGTATATGCGTGTTTAAAAATAGTGTTTTTGCTCACCTTTTTTTCCCCCACGCAGCAAGCTGGTCTCCCTTCAACTGGCACTGCCTCTATGACTGAGATCATCAAGCTTGATAATCTCAGCCAATCCAATGCTTTGCCATTGGATTGGCTGCAAAACGTTACACCAATCAGCCTCTCCTCATAGAGATGCATTGAATCAATGTATCTCTATGGGGAACGTTCAGCACCTACAGAGTGTGGAGGCCCTGAATGTACGTGCACTGACACAGGAAGCACCTCTAGTGACCGTCTGAGTGACTGTCACTAGTGGTGTCACTTTGAAGCAATGTAAACACTGCCTTTTCTCTGAAAAGTCAGTGTTTACGTTGAAAAGCCTGTAGGGACATGCATATATATATTACTCAATCATCTGTCATGGCAAGACATAGCCTTACATGTTACACGCGACAATATATGGTGCAGTGACTTATGGGGCTGGCATAAATTTTTTATCCAGGGCTGCTTTGTATCCCCAGTCCGGCCCTGGTAGCAGGCTGTTCTGTCTCTGCTCCCCCGCTCTCGCGCGCTAGAAAGAGACCGGCGCCGGAATATGATGTCATATTCCGGCCCCGGTCTCATTAAGCTGCGCGCGAGGGCGGGGAAGCAGAGACAGAACCGCCTGCTCCCCCTGTGGCCGCCAGCAGACCTCCCCCAGCCAGCGGCCAGCAGACCTCCTCCAGCCAGCGGCCAGTAGACCTCCTTCAGCCAGCGGCCAGCAGACCTCCCCCAGCCAGCGGCCAGCAGACCCAGCTGTCTGCCCGGCCCCAGGTGCAAACGGCCCACCGGGAAGTTTCCCGGTATCCCGGTGGGCCAGTCCGGCCCTGACCTAGAGTCCGGGTATGAACAGAAATCGACCCTGTGTGTGAAATTATGGATTCGAGCGTTGGGTGCAGTGGATCCCCCTCCCACCTGTGGGTAGGGGGTGCACTGCGCACCTGAATCTAAACGCTCCAGCCAATAGGGTAGTCGAAGGAGTCCAAGAAATCCCGAGTGAGTAGAACCCAGCGGGCCCAGGGCGCTCCCAGATAGATCGTCACATTCCACAACGAGCCCTCGGAGCTCCACCCAGTCAGGACATCCCACCTCCCCGTCTTACGGCTCTCCATGTAAGAATTGTAGCTTATGTGTAACCTCTGTATGCTAATGTCTTCAGGATGGTTGTCATGACCGCAACCAGTGGGTCGTCCGGCCCATTGGTGTGGTGTTCTGTACCTTATTGCGTGTTATTGGGAGTTAATGGGTCCTCCCATTCCACCGTGGGGGCCTCCCCTCGCGTAAACCCGGGGCCCAATAAAATGTGGAGTCCCTCTGTTCATCAGTCTCCTTCCGGATCCCTGCCGCCCCCCGGTGACATGGCCCTCCCTGTCTATCTTGGGTCACCCTCTCATTGTGTGCGGAGCGTCCTAAGAGCTTAGTACAAACAACTAACTATATACAGTGAAAACTTTAGGGCCATACCGTGTCCTGCCAGGAAGCCATACATTTCTACCCCTTCCCTCCACACCCCTCCCCTCCCCTTCCCTCCCCCCCACCCCCTCCTGAGTCTCGTGCAATACGGTAACTAGGACTTTACCCCTTCTCTGTGTGTTGGGTAAGCTAACTCTTACGGGGAAGGCTCAGTATGTCAGCTATGTGGGTGATCCGGCACTTGCCCCCCCATTGTGTGCCGGGCCCCGAAGACGCTCCTGCAGGGCCAGAAGTCCCAACCATTCAGCATCAAAGCCCGACAGTTTGATTGTTTTCAGTGTGTAGGGGTCGGTATTACAGCTATATGGGCATACATGCTGTTACCCCGCACAGGCAATGGCCGGGTTCCCGAGATGTAGTTACAGGGCGGGAAGTCGCACACCGGCCGAGCATTTAAAGTCCAGCAGGTCGGGCACCGCCTGTGGGCGAGGGTCATTTATACGGCTATATGGGTGGCCCAGCGTTTACCTCCCCATAATACTCTAGTCATCCAAGACCCAGGTGCATGTCACAAAGACTTAAGTCATAGAACATAGAACCTAAAATGTTAGGGCTCCTCCGTTCACTTATTGCCCGTTAGGAGGGGTCTGTGATATTGCTGTGCGGGTATTAAGGCCTTTACCCCTCTATGGTGTGCTTGGCACCCCTGACACATTTACTTGGCATGATGTTGGAAACAACAAGTTGTCAAAGCACCTCAATTTAAATTATGCCTGTGGGCCATGGACGTTAACACTTCCATGCAGGCGGTCTGAGTGTACCCCCCAAGGATCCACAAGTCACAAACTACACAGGTATAAAGCTGTAAGTCCAGAACATTAAAGCGTCCAAGCCCCTCCGTTCGACTAGTGCCTGTTCAGAAAGATCAATATTGCCGTGTATGGGGACTATCTCAGCCTGTTCCCCCCCCCCCTTGCTTTGCCTGCTGTCCTTGGGTATTAGGTAGGTATGGCATCCCTTTGCCCCCCTTCCCCCCGGGGGTATACTTGCGGTATGGGCATGATAAAAGGAGATTCATCGCCGGTCCCGGGAGTGGAAGTCCATACCTCCCATGGCTTGTGCGTGGGGTATTAGGATGGGAGTCCGGCTGTATCACTCAAGGTAGGTGTTCAAGGCTGCGGGTGGGGTATACTTTTCAGAGCCTTGTGGGGCAAATAAAGCCTCCCGCTCACTGTATGGGGCCTGGTTTCGCATTCCCAGGTGGCGGCAGTAGAGGCGTCTTGTTCAATTAGGTGTCCCTGCGGGTCGGATCGTCTGCGTGCGGGGAGCCCGCAGCCTTTGGGGTTTGGGGCCTGCGCCTTGTGGCTTAGGACCATCGGTGTAGAAGCGTAACGGGTTCGGTCAGATGAGCTTCTCCGGCGACAGGTGTAGCTCCCTTTGGATCGTCTCCAAGTCTTCTGCTCCTGTGACCATGAAGGGACCTTTGGGTGTTGCTATTTGAAGGCCTGTGGGGAAGCACCATCGGTACCGGATGTTGGTGGTTAGCAGCCTTCTGGTGAGGGGTCTCATGGCCCTCCGGTACGCCAAGGTGGCAGGGGATAGATCCGGGTAAAGCTGGATTTCGGAGCCCTCCAGCAGTACCTTTTCGGTGCCACATGCCTTGCGGAGGATCTCCTCCTTAAGCTGGAAATTCTCCATACAGCAGATGATATCTCTGGGGGGTCCCTCAGGGGGTCCCTGGGGTTGCAACGCCCTATGAGCTCTAACGAAGCCCATGTGTGTCTGGGGCGGCCTGGCCAGAAGCTTGTTAAACAGTTCCAGCAGTGTAGTCTGGACCGGAGTATTCTTATCCAGCTCTTCAGGTATTCCCCTCACGCGTATGTTCTGTCGCCTGCCCCTGTTGTCGAGGTCCTCGATGTGTAGGGCCATTTGTCGCATTACAGTGGTGTGGTGATGTAGCATATCCGTGTTAGCAGATTGTGCCACTGCTATGTGGTCACAGTCCGCCTCGAGCTGTGCTACCTTCTGGTTGAGGCCTTGTATATCTTCTCGCAACGAGTGTAATTCCATCATGATCGACGTGCGCAATTCAGCGTTGGCTAACTTAAGGTCTGCTTTTGTCGGTAGATCTTTCAGCAGGGCGACCAGGTCTGGTGCTGCGATTGAACTCGTGGTGTGTACCACGTGTGTCAGTTCCCCCGTTGGTGATTGCGGGCATGAAATGTTCGACGCCGTGGAGTAATTGGAGGCCTGCGGATCCATATCCGCCTGTGTGAGTAAGTATCATTTCATGTTTGGGGTCAGAACACCCTTGGGGGTATCCCCTGGCCATTGTGTATGTGAGGCTTGGTGAGTCTTCCCCATCACTGCGGTCAGAGTGCGGTTTTAAAGAGGTTACGGGTTGAGCCTGCGGAGAGCTCGTGGATTAAGCTGCCATCGTCTCGGACCGCCAAGCCACGAGTTATTTTGTAAACACCTCCAATGGTGACTGTTCTAGCTGCATTGTGGTGGCAACAGGTGCAGGGAAAGGTAAGGTTCACTTACCGAAACATGTACCTCACAACCACCACCATCTTCATCTGATCGGTCCTCATCAGCTCCTTGTGCTTTATCTGCTGGGAGCTCACATGTGCAAGAGTTCTGAGTTCTATGGGATCCTCCATAGACAATGTCTTTTCCCCTACAGCCATCACGGCTGGGAGAAATTACAAAACTTGACTACGGTATATCCGCCTTTTATCACGTTTTGTCAGCTGTAGGGAAATATACACAAGACAAAATAATTCCTACATTGTCTTAGTATATCTTTTGACTGCATTGAAATGTCAGTGAAATTCCAACACAGTGATTTTATCTTTCTGAAATACTCATTTTGGAGAGAGGGTAGGGCGTGACAGTCCATTTAAGATACATTAATCTGTATAATGTTATCCCAATGTGGTATCTATAATAATATTAGTGTATAAATGCAAATGTTGCTTTTTAAAAAGCTTGGTGTAGGTTTCACACAACATCTTTTCTTTGGAAAGATTCTTATGAATTATGCATTTTGTCATTCAGGGCATGAAAGTGCTGCCCAGCAGGGCATACTACCGGTAAGAACACAATTCAAATCTCTAATGATAGAAATACAAGTATACTTCTAACGTTACAGTTACTTTCAGCACATTTAGATATAGCCCCACACAAAGACTATAATAATGAAGATTTATTTAGCTTTCATTCTTTGCCGTGCCAGGCTCGCTGTGGCTGCCACTTGCTGAGATCATTATTGTGGTAATCATTATCATTACTGATGATCTCACTTCATCTAGTGGTCCTCCAGAGAGAAGCAATGGGAGTCTACTGAGCATACTCAGCAATCAGCACCTCTTCATAGAGAAGCGTCACACTAATGCATATCTATGGTAAGTTCTCTGCATCTTCATACTGGGAGTAAAGATGCCTTACATTAGCCATTCTTACATTGTAGTAAGGAGAAAGACATTCTAGTAGATGCCCATGTGACAGCCACCAGGGCAGTTTTTATTGCTTAATATAAACACTGCCTTCAGAAGTTGAGTTTTACAGATGGCAGTAACTTTGGCTAAAGAGAGACCTATATATGCAGAGATTTTTGCTAAATTGAGAAGAGACTAAATTACATCAATTTAAACGGGTTCAAACATTGATAAAATACTGGACCCCAAGCAAACAGTGATGAAATAGCTGCTCGCTATGTTGCTGTATACAGTAGGAAAGAAATCTGGGATCTCTTTGTCAAAAAGTGACTACTACTACTAATTTCATTTTCTCTCTTGACCTTCAGAAACCACTCAATCACTGTATATGGGAAGAAAGACATATTGTACTCTGTCTTGCAAGCTGTACTGTATATCTGAGTGTTCCCAGGAGACTCACGATGCTCTTGGTTAACACTTGAAAATGCAGCAGCACTTCACTGATCTTGAGGATATGCTTGTATTTACACATCAAGCATCAAATGGCTCAGATTTCGCACATAAGAAATTAATTTGTGATACTGAGATTAACTGACTTATTACAAAGTTGATGAAAGTTTTAAACCTTTGCAGAATTAAGACAACTGTCTATTAAAAGACAAAATCTGGATGGAAAAGGTGTAGGGAGCAGTGGTCAAAGCAAAGGCCACTGGGTTGAAAACAGTTTTGCAGAATTGAAAGCTTTCAGACCTTTGGTGATACTTGCAATATCTCTTGCCATCTCCATCTCTATAAAAAGTGTTTTGTTAACTCTCTTGTGGTACAAAATAAGGAAAACACATTGTGGCGAAACCAGCTTCGCCACTGTGAACTGGAGAGGCCTGGTTGCTAGCCTCCTGCCCAGCGATTATGGTCCTGGGAGATTGGGCCCTTTAAGAACAGTGTTCGCCCCTTTAATGACTATGGGAGAAGGATTGGCACTTACTAGAGGGCACTTTGGATACAGCCGAAGTGCCGAAGTTACCGAAGGTGTCGAAGTTGTTGAAGTGACCGGCATCGGACAAAGGACCACGTGGCGGCGGCCATTTTAACTCGAACACCGCCGACCCGTACCATCGACTGCACTTCGACACTTCGACTAAAGTCGAAGTACCGAACACACTTCGAACAGGACTTAGTAGTTTTTATACCAGGAAGGGACCGACCGCACAGCCCAAATCCATGGAATTATTTTGGGCAAGAAAAGGTGCTTGCGGTCGGTCATAAAAGGACTTCCGTGTAACTTTTTATTGACTGAAGGGATTGGTACGATTTTTGAGAGTGTTTATGGTTAAAGTATGCTGAGTCTGAATATGGGGTTTTTATGTGGATGCGAGGTATGGTTCCAAAGTTATGAAAGTTGTATAAAAGTATATTTGTAACTGTATGCCTAATGGGATTATGTGTCACACTAAGGGGAGGGGATGTGTGGGATGTAACATCTAAAGTCATTGGTTCTTTTATGCCTCCCCCTGGGTGTGGCCTGTATGTGTGAGTTGGAAATAAAAGCCAGGCTGGATGAGCCAGTCCTGAGTTCCTGTTTTACCCTCAAAATGAAGTGTCGTCTCGTTCTTGGGGGGAATTGGATTGTAAGCTGACTGCCAGGAGTGTAAGCGGATTGTATGCTTTTCTTGTTCAGCTGTTCCAGTTCGGAGTGTTATTTCGTATCCAGATCGGGAGTTGGTGTTCTGCAGTAGCTGTGCCTGTCTCTAGGAAAGGGGATTATCGCCTAAACAGATTTTATTCCCTTTTATGCTGAAACGGTCCGCAACACACATGTTGGCTGTTAAGAAGTAGCCAGCACCAATTTTCTTAAAATCTACAAATAAACAGAGCGTTGAGAGAGAAAACAATCTATTTATAATCCATTAGGCAAACCAGGTGAATGCCTGGTGGGCTGTGAGGGGAGATCAAAGTGTCTCCCTGGCCGGTCTCTGCAGGACCAGTGCTACTCAAGTGCCAGAGAGGTAGCCCACAGCATGTGGGGAGAATAAAGATATTCTTCACCAGCCAGCTCACACTAATCCTGGGATGGAAAGAAAGGAGGAAGAGCTTGAACATCCGGTCTGCACAACTGGTGGGTGCAGACCGAATTCACAGCTCTGGCTTCTGTATCAGAGCACTGTGCTTTACAACTTGACGCACCTGGGGCAGTGTGAGTTGGTTTTAATACATGATTTTACAACTAACTTGAATTAGTGAATAACTAACTGATCATTGACCATGTCAGCTTTTACACCCAATTTTGTACAGGTCCATGTAAAGGCCCCAAAATTAATGAATCACGTGTCTCAGTTTGTGTTGACCATCTGCATTTTGACAAGCTGTCAATTGCAGCTAGTATTGGACATCACTACGAAGTTCCAACTCTCCATTACACTTGAACATGGCATGCTCACAATGCATTTGATCAATCAATAGTGTCAGGATCGGGACAGGGATCCAACACGCAGCGTACAAACAGTAGCCAGATACGTATACCGGACCTTAGAATGGCCGGACTAACGTAAGTAGTACTGAGAGAATAGTCAAAGACAAGCCGAGGTCGAGGGTAACAGAAGACAGGAGAGTGAGAGACAAGCCGAATCAAGGATACAGAGGTAAGCAGAGTAGAATAAACAAGCCGGGTCAAAACCAAAAGGGATAAGAAGAATACAAGCACTGAGTGACTAGAACAAGCTAGAACCACGACAGGGCAATGAGCTGACGAGAGAAGCTCCGTTAAATACCCTGTTCAGAAAAGTAACCACGCCTCTGCGGCGCCCTGATTGGTCCTGCAGCAATTGACTGACAGGTCGTTCCGGTAGTGTCCTGACGTACTTCCGGACTTGATGCTGTAAAAGGCAGACACTCCCTCGCGGCCGGCTTTGCATGACCGGATAAACCGCGAGGAAGGGAGCCAACAGACCGTCCGGATGGAGAAACAGCTAAGTCTCTACCTCTTTCGGAGGTAGAGACCACAGGTACCCTGACAGTACCCCCCCTCTCAGATACGCCCACCGGGCGGAAGACACCAGGGCGAGAAGGGAAGCGAGAGTGGAACGCCCTGCGGAGACGGGGAGCGTGCACCTCCTCCTGAGGTACCCAACTTCTCTCCTCAGGACCATAACCCTTCCAATCGACCAGATACTGCAGTCTCCCCCGGGAGACTCGAGAATCAACGATGGAATTGACCTCATACTCCTCCTGACCCTCCACTTGCACAGAGCGAGGAGGGGCGATCGTGGAGGAGAACCTGTTACATATTAGTGGTTTTAGCAAGGAAACATGAAATGAATTCGGAATGCGTAAGGCATTAGGCAACGCTAAACGATACGCAACTGGGTTGAGACAGTACCCTGTAAGGTCCAATATATCGAGGAGCAAACTTCATGGACGGCACCTTTAACCGAATGTTTCTAGTACTTAACCATACTCTATCGCCTGGAACAAACACCGGTGCTGCCCTTCTACGTTTGTCAGCGTGTTTTTTAACCAGCATGGAATTGTGCAGAAGGATTTGTCGAGTCTGATCCCACAACTTCCTTAAATTGGCAACATGAATATCCACCGACGGTACCCCTTGAGACGAAGACTCCGAAGGAAGGATGGAAGGATGAAAGCCATAATTCAAGAAAAAAGGGCTAGACTGCGTAGAATCACAAATGAGATTGTTATGTGCAAACTCCGCCCAAGGAATCAAACCGACCCAATCGTCCTGGTGTTCAGAAACGAAACAACGTAAATACTGTTCAACTTTTTGGTTAGTGCGTTCAGCAGCTCCATTGGACTGAGGATGATAGGCAGAGGAGAAATTCAATTTGATGCCTAGTTGGGAGCAGAAAGATTTCCAAAAACGGGAAACAAATTGGGAGCCTCTGTCAGAGACAATTTGGGAAGGTATCCCATGCAAACGGAAAATCTCCCTAGCGAATATCTCTGCTAATTCAGGCGAAGATGGGAGTTTAGGTAAGGGAATGAAGTGAGCCATCTTAGTAAATCTGTCCACCACAGTGAGGATAACAGTCTGCTTCTTAGAGATAGGCAAATCAACAATGAAGTCCATAGCCAAACAGGACCATGGCTTTTCAGGGACCTCTAAAGGATGCAGAAATCCGCATGGGAGCGAATGAGGTTGCTTTGTCTTGGTACAAACCTCACATGCCCCGATGAATTCTTTAATATCTTTACGTAAGTCAGGCCACCAAAAATCTTTAGAGACCAGAGCATATGTTTTGCGGATGCCCGGATGCCCCGCCACTTTGCTGTTATGGAGACAGCGTAGCACCTCCAGTTGGAGAGTGGCAGGAACGAAGTGTCGATCCCCAGGAGTCTGTTTGGGTGCCAAATGCTGAGACTTCATGATCTCGGAAAGCAATGGAGAGTGAATCCTGAGATTCGTGTTTGCGATGATATTTCCCTTAGGAACTATGGAGGACAGGACTGGTTCAGTTATAGTGGATGGTTCATATTGACGAGACAAAGCATCGGCTTTAGAGTTCTTAGAACCAGGTCTATAAGTAAGTACATAATTAAAGTGAGTGAGGAACAAGGACCAGCGAGCCTGTCTGGCGGATAAGCGCTTAGCCTCCCCAATATAAGACAAGTTCTTATGATCCGTTAATATAGTAACAGGGTGTAATGTCCCTTCCAGTAAATGTCTCCACTCCTTTAAAGCCTTAATGACCGCTAATAGTTCCCTCTCACCGATGTCATATCTGCTCTCAGGCCCAGATAATTTCTTAGAGAAGAAACCACAAGGGTGTAACGGTTTGTCCACCCCTAACCTTTGGGATAGAACAGCCCCAACTCCTGTCTCAGAGGCATCGACCTCGAGCAAGAAAGGCAGGGTCGTATCAGGATGAACTAGAATGGGAGCCGAGGCAAAAAGTTCCTTGAGAGTCTTGAAAGCAACAAGAGCCTCCTTAGACCAGACCTTAGTATCAGCCCCTTGTTTGGTCATATTGGTAATAGGCGCAATGATAGAGGAGTATCCCTTAATGAAGCGCCTATAGTAGTTGGAAAAACCAATAAACCTCTGGATAGCCTTGAGTCCTTTGGGCAAAGGCCAGTCTAAAATAGATTGGAGTTTTTCAGGGTCCATTTTAAAACCTTCCCCAGAAATCACGTACCCAAGAAAGTCTGTCTGAGACTGATCAAAACTGCATTTCTCCAATTTGCAGTATAGACCATGTTGCAGCAGTTTGTGTAATACCTTTCTGACCTGTTTATGGTGAGTCTCAATCTCCTTAGAGTGTATTAGTATGTCGTCCAGGTAAACAATAACACAATCATGTTGAAACTCCCTAAGTACCTCATTAATCAAATCTTGAAATACTGCAGGAGCATTGCAAAGTCCAAATGGCATAACCGTGTATTCGTAGTGGCCATACCGGGTATTGAATGCCGTCATCCACTCGTGACCATGCTGGATTCTCACCAAATTGTATGCCCCTCTAAGATCTAACTTGGTGAAGATCTTGGAGCCCTTAAGACGATCAAATAACTCGGTAATCAGTGGGATAGGATAGGCATTTCTGACAGTTATTTTATTCAAGCCTCGGTAATCGATACAAGGTCTCAGCGTGCCATCCTTTTTTTTAATGAAAATGAACCCAGCCCCGGCCGGAGAAGAAGACCTCCTAATGAATCCCTTTTCTAAATTCTCCCGAATATACTCCTCCAGAACCGAGTTTTCCTGAACAGACAAAGGATATACATGACCCCTCGGAGGCATCGTCCCGGGTAGAAGCTTAATCTTACAATCAAATGACCTGTGTGGCGGCAAGGAATCAGCATTCTTCTTGTCAAATACTGCCTTTAAGTCTAGGTAAAGGTCCGGTATCTGTCTTTCTGTGAACTGAGTAGGATTCTCCGCTTTGTTAATATTAGCTAAGGGAGAAACCTTGCTTAAACATCTATCCTGGCAGCCCTGGCCCCACGAGAGTATCTCCCCTAACTCCCAATCAATAATAGGGTTATGTTTCTTCAACCATGGGTACCCTAGAACTATGGGAACGGAAGGGGACGAAATGAGCATAAGAGATAAATTCTCCACGTGTAGGATACCAACATTTAAATCAATGGGTATGGTTTCACGAAAGATAACAGGGTCTAGTAGTGGTCTACCATCTATGGCCTCAACGGCCAAGGGTGTCTCCCTTAGCTGGGATGGGATGTTGTTTTTAATCGCAAAGGCCTGGTCGATAAAATTCTCTGCAGCACCGGAATCTATCAATGCCATAGCCCTTACTACTTCCCTCTCCCAAGTCAAGGAAACTGGTAGCAGAAGCCTGTGATCTTTATAATTAGGAGTAGAGGACAAAATCGAAACACCCAAGGCCTGTCCTCTAGAGAGACTTAGGTGCGAGCGTTTCCCGGACGGTTAGAACAGTTCGAGAGTAAATGACCTTTGGCTCCACAATACATACACAAACCCTCTCTTCTTCTGTACTGTCTTTCCTCCTCAGAGAGGCGAGTATACCCTATCTGCATAGGTTCAGGAAGCAAAGATACCGTGGAGTCAGGACTTGGAAAAGAGGGAGCTAACCTAAAAGAAGGTCTCCGGTTCCTCTCTCGAGTGTTCTGTCTCTCTCTTAAACGTTCATCTATACGAGAGATGGACGAAATTAAATCTTCTAAATTCTCAGGGAGTTCTCTAGTAGCAACCTCATCAAGGATTACATCAGATAGGCCATTCAAAAATACATCCATATACGCCGGCTCGTTCCACTTGACTTCTGACGCCAGAGACCTGAACTCTAGTGCATAATCCACAAGTGTTCGGTTCTCCTGTCTCAGGCGCAACAGTAATCTGGCTGCATTAACCTTTCTACCTGGAGGGTCAAATGTTCTTCTAAAAGCAGCTACAAATGCGTTATAGTTATATACTAATGGGTTATCGTTCTCCCATAGTGGATTGGCCCATCTCAGAGCCTTCTCAATAAGTAGGGTGATAATAAATCCTACCTTTGCCCTATCTGTAGGATAGGAGCGAGGTTGCAATTCAAAATGGATACTAATTTGGTTTAAAAAACCACGACACTTCTCAGGCGCCCCACCATAGCGTACTGGGGGGGTAATGCAAGAGGAAGCACCCACTGTGGCTACCTCTAAACCTGAACTGACAGGAGAAATAGGGGTATTACGTATCTCCTCTGGTGGGTTATTGGCACGAGATAATAGTGCCTGTAGCGCAAGTGCCATCTGATCCATTCTGTGATCCATGGCTTCAAACCTAGGATCAGGAGCAGCAAGCTGACTGTTTGTACTTGCAGGATCCATTGGCCCTGTCGTAATGTCAGGATAGGGACAGGGATCCAACACGCAGCGTACAAACAGTAGCCAGATACGTATACCGGACCTTAGAATGGCCGGACTAACGTAAGTAGTACTGAGAGAATAGTCAAAGACAAGCCGAGGTCGAGGGTAACAGAAGACAGGAGAGCGAGAGACAAGCCGAATCAAGGATACAGAGGTAAGCAGAGTAGAATAAACAAGCCGGGTCAAAACCAAAAGGGATAAGCAGAATACAAGCACTGAGTGACTAGAACAAGCTAGAACCACGACAGGGCAATGAGCTGACGAGAGAAGCTCCGTTAAATACCCTGTTCAGAAAAGTAACCACGCCTCTGCGGCGTCCTGATTGGTCCTGCAGCAATTGACTGACAGGTCGTTCTGGTAGTGTCCTGACGTACTTCCGGACTTGATGCTGTAAAAGGCAGACATTCCCTCGCGGCCGGCTTTGCATGACCGGATAAACCGAGAGGAAGGGAGCCAACAGACCGTCCGGATGGAGAAACAGCTAAGTCTCTACCTCTTTCGGAGGTAGAGACCACAGGTACCCTGACAAATAGTAGTTTATGAATTGAAGCTGAGAGGGCAATAAAGATGTGCATAATGGAGGCAAGCATTCTCAATAGATCTTCAGATGAAAGGACATTGGCTCCAGAGTCTCCAAGTTGCTTCATATTTATGGTATGGCAGTAACAGAACCCCCTCTGATGCATATAATTCCATTAGTAACTTCAAACCAAGAATTGAACCTAGCATAGGTGAAACTAGTGCTCAGTAGTTCAGAAACTAGCAGACAGTCCAGAAGAAATAGCTCAGAGTGATGAGCAATTAGAACTCACCATTCTGAGAAGCATCTCATACCAGTACTTAAAGTGGAAGCTCATGTACATGCCGTTGCATATGAACTCTAAACTACAATGGAAACTTTGCAGGACTTAAGATTTAGTGCAGTAAATTAATGTTATGACCTATATTTGACAAGATAGGAATCAACTATCAGATTATGAGATTGAGATTGTGTGCAGAGTAGGCCATAGACTTTTACACTGATCAGCCACAATATTAATCCACCTGCCTAAAACCTCTGAACGTGTCCTGTGGAATCTGGCACCAAGGCATTAGCAACAGATCCTTTAAGTCCCGAATGTTGCGATGTGAGGCCTCTATGGACCAGATTTGTTCTTCCAGCACAGGCACAGATGGTCAATCAGATTGAGATCTGGGAAATTTGGAGGTCAAGACAACACCTTAAACTCTTTGTCATGTTCCTCAAACCATTCCTGAACAATTTTTGCAGTGAGGCAAGGTTTATTATCTTGCTAAAAGAGGCTACTGCCATGAGGGAGCACCACTGCCATGAAGGGGTGGGCATGGTCTGCAACAATCTTTAGGTAGGTGGTACATGTCTAACATCCACATGAATGCCAGGTCTCAAGGTTTCCCAGCAGAACATAGCCCAGAGCATAACATTGCCTCCGGCAGCCTGTTTTCTTCCCACAGTGTATCCTGCTGCCATTTCTTCCTCAGGTAAACAACGCACACTCACCCAGCCATCCTCTTAATCTAAAAGAAAACATGATAAATCAGAACTGGCAACTTTCTTCCAATGTTCGTTGGTCCAGTTCCCAATTGAAGGTGCTCTCCGTGGTGGACAGGGGTTATCTTTGGAACTCTAACTTCTCTGTGGCTACGCAGACCCATGCGCAGAAAACTGTGATGCCTGACAGAAAGGTTGTGACACCTTTTTTTTTATCATGGCCAGCATTACATTTTTCAGCAATTTGAGCTACAGTAGCTATTCTGTGTGATTGGATCAGACAGGTTAGCCTTCACTCCCCACATGCATCAATAGGCCTTGGGTTGCCATGACTCTCATGCCAGTTTATTGGTTGTCGTTCCTTGCACCACTTTTGGTAGTTACTAAGTACTGCATACCGTGAACACCCCACATGGCTTGCCGTTTTGAAGATGTTCTGACCCACTCATCTAGCCATCAGTATTTGTCCCTTGTCAAAGTTACTCAGATCTTTTTTGCATGCCTATTTTTTCTTATTACAACACAGGAAATTCAATAACTAACTGTTCACTTGCTGCCTATTAAGTCCAAACTTTGACAGGTGGCATTGTAAAGATATAATCAATTGTATTCACTTCATCTGTCCGTGATTTTCATGTTGTAGCTGATCAGTGTGTGTGTATAAGTATTTACACCCTGTTCCAAATTATTATGCAAATTCTATTTTAGTGTCACAAAGATTAAATATTTTGTTTTTCAGTTTAACTCCTGGATGGCATTCTGTCTCAGGGCTCTTTTGATCACTGAAAGCAATCTCGGACACCTGTGATAATAAGATTGCCAGGTGGAAAAACTTAAGGAAAAACTTAAGGAAAAACTACTAAAGGAGGGTGTTCCACATTATTAAGCAGAGCACCATTTTCCAAAAAGAGTGAAATAGTTCAATGCCTTGGACGAGGTATAAAAACCTTAGATAGTTCATTAAAACTTAAGCGTGCTCATCGCACTATTAAGAGATTTGTGGCTGATTCAGAGCACAGATGGGTTTGTGCAGATAAAGGCACATTGAGGAAGATTTCTGCCAGATCCATGCATCGGATCAAGACAGCAGCTGCTAAAATACCATTACATAGCAGCAAACAGATATTTGAAGCTGCTAGTGCCTCTGGAGTCCCACGGACATCAAGGTGTAGAGTCCTCCAGAGTCTTGCAACTGTTCATGAACCTTCTATTCGGCCACCACTAAACAATGCTCACAAGCAGAAACGGCTGCATTGGGCAGAAAAATACATGAAGACTAACAGTCCTGTTCACTGATAAGTGCCATGCAACCCTGGATGGTCCAGATGGATGGAGTAGTGGGTAGTTGGTGGACGGCCACCCTGTTCCAACAAGGCTGCAACGTCAGCAAGGCGGTGGTGGAGTCATGTTTTGGGCCGGAATCATGGGGAGAGAGCTAGTCGGCCCCTTTAGGGCCCCCGAAGGTGTAAAGATGACCTCTGCAAAGTATGTGGAGTTTCTGACTGACCACTTTCTTCCCTGGTACAGAAGGAAGAACTATGCTTTCCGTAATAAAATCATCTTCATGCATGACAATGCACCATCTCATGCTGCAAAGAATACCTCTGCATCAATGGCTGCTATGGGGATTGTGGTGACATTCTGTCATCAAACTAACATGGTGACCAGGGGTCATGTGACCAAGTTCATGTAGATCTTTCTTACAGGGGGATAAGCTTAACCTTTGATATGGTAATTCAATACCTTTACAAGTCAGGAAAGAGATAACCACTCCCCTCTATCCTCATTCCTCTCTGTTCCTTCTTGGCTGTGCTACTGAGCAGATGTGCAGACGCCATGTGCTATCTTGGTGAACCATGTTGCACTCTGTTGCTTCCTTTTCTTCCTTGGTGGATGTGATGTCGAACTTACAGCAGTGAGCCATTACTAGATGTGAAGGCCTAACCGTGGGTGAGATCAAACGTGTGGGGAAGGGGATTACTATATAGATAGATAGATTTAAAAGGGTTGTTGCTCCGTGGGTCTGGGCTGTGTGTTTGTGATACATTTATAGTATTGTGTTGTTGCCTTCTAAATAAATACCTTTTAATGTAGACGAACCTTGTGTAATATATATATTAATTTGGTGATACACCACAGGGATAAAATGAGAGAAAGTCATGGTGTGGCCTCCATCTTCTCCTGACCTCATTCCTATTGAGAACCTTTGGAGCATCCTCAAGCAAAAGATCTATGAGGGTGGGAGGCAGTTTACATCCAAACAGCAGCTCTGGGGGGCTATTCTGACATCTTGCAAACAAATTCAAGCAGAAACTGTCAAAAAACTCACAAGTTCAATGGATGCAAGACTTGTGAAGCTGCTATCAAATAAGAGGTCCTATGTTAAAATGTAACGTGACCTGTTAAAATGTTTAAAAAGTTAAAATGTTGTTATAAGTTTGATTGAAATAGCTTTTGATTTCAGTAAATATGCTGCAAACACAACAAATGACAATTTTCAGTTCTTTACAACCTATAAAGTGTTTTGAAACTTACTGTGCGTAATAATTTGGAACAGTGCATTGTAAGTTTTTTATGTTTAAAAAAAATACTGTTATCATTAGGAGGTTTGTTCAATAAAATTTGAATTGTACTCTTAATAGTGGATAACATGAGAATTATGCTGCCTGTTATTTACATCAAGTATTTAGGTAAATGAGAAAAATATAATTTGCATAATAATTTGGAACAGGGTGTATGTATGTATTTATATGTGTATATGTATGTGTGTGTATGCATATATATATATATATATATATATATATAATTATTGGTATTTATATAGTGTCAACCTATTCCGCAGCGCTTTACAATATCATAAAAGAGGTAAATTTAACAATAAATTAGACAATTACAAAAGTTGCAGGAAAGCTTACAGTCTATATCAGATACATTTCTACATTTATTTGGCTCTGATTATTTTAGTTGGAATGTGCTGTTTAGTAAAGTTAGAAATTATAGTCTCATGAAAAAAGCAGATGCAAATTGTAAAAAAAAACAACGCATTTTGTTAAAAAACAACCAAAACCCAGCAGTATACTCTAGCCATGGAGATCTAACAGAATGTTCAAGCATATTATTTATAGTGCATTTTCTGGAAATAGGTCAAACAAGCAAACATAAAACATAAATCTGAGAAAAACTCCAATGCTCATTATATTAGTGAAACAAAATCCAGTGTTAGGTTGGAAAGGAAAGATCAGACAAAAACAAATTACACTGTTTAGTACCAAAATAAACATTATAATGCAGTTCGAGAGCAGTTACTGAAACATATTATTGCCTTATATATTTACATTAAATCATATCAATGGCTCAGCTAAGATTACAACGCATAATAAAATATATGGCTGTATTAAAACTGATTTGGGATGGCTTTTAAATCATTGAAACACTATCCAGAAAATGGCAGCCATCATAAAAAATCAGCACAGTGCTAAGATAGTAACTCCGGATTAATATATTCTCATTTGCAATGCTGAATAGTCATTATATTATTTTGTTTTGCTACATGTCTTATCATTTACAGTCATTATATTATTTTGTTTTGCTACATGTCTTATCATTTACAAGATAAGCAATCTTTTCTGGCTTTCAAGATTTTAGGTTTCCACAGTCTCATACTAACAGCGAGAAAGAGAAGAAAGTCATTATTTTTGTGTTGTGCATATAAGAAAGGCATTATTTTTGTGATGTGTTTATCGAGTTAGGCTAGGTTTTAGCCAGGGAAAAAATCCTAATTTTGTTCTAGGAAGCGTGATAACAAAAAAAAGGCATTTACTCTTTTCCATAGTGGCAACTGCTTTTGCTATTTCATTTATGGTAATTAAAATGACATGCTAAGCACCCTAAATATTTATATCACCTTGAATAGGTTATGGTGCAGTGAAACCTATGTCCTTTTTTGCCTACATCCTATTCATTAGTGCTTAAAAAGGTAATAAAAGTTATAGAGCATGGTTCATAAATGACTTGTTTAGGCTCTTTCAGAGATGAGAGCCCTGTAAAGCAGTCACATACCTCCTAATGTTTGAAAGGGGTTAAAGGGACACTTTAAGCACCAAAACAACTTTAGCTTAATTAAGTGATTTTCATATATAACTCCTACACCTTCTAGATTTGTGCACAAATCCCTTTCAGATACGCTGAACAAATCTAATGCCTGTCAATCCATTGACTAAAAAAATCAATTTGCACATTTTAATCTTTTGCTGATCACCTGCTACAGAAATGATTTACATTTGTTGAATGGTCACAATGTATTTGGATGGACACATTCACATTGGATGGACACTTCAATTAGATCCCTGGATGTTTAACCCCTTAAGGACCAAACTTGTGGAATAAAAGGGAATCATGACATGCAGGTGCAGGGTTTGTGTAATGTATGAGTTTATTATTAAATGTTTTGTCTGCTCTCCTGTCCTAAGAAAAGAAAAAGTTACCTGCGCTCTCTCCTTAACCCCTTAACACCGCAGCCAAATGTACAAGTTGTGAACGAAACAAAATGTAAACAAAACCTGGCATTTGCGCTATATTATTTATTTATTTATTATTGCTATTTATAAAGCGCTGTATGTCTGTGCAACCGTAATTCACCTCTTTCATATTAAATGCACCCCCCTTATTATATATCATTTTATTCAGGGGAAACAGGGCTTTCATTTAATATCAAATATTTCGCTATGAAACATAATTTAATATGAAAAACATGGGAGAAAATAAGATTTTTTTTTTATTTTTTTAGTTCTACATGACATTTTAACTGTCAATGTCATAATACTGTTTGCTTTTACTGCAATAAAATACACATATTTATATTCAGCAAAGTCTCACGTGTAAAACAGTACCCCCTATGTACAGGTTTTATGGTGTTTTGGGAAGTTACAGGGTCAAATATAGCGTGTTACATTTGAAATTGAAATTCGTCAGATTGGTTACATTGCCTTTGAGACTGTATAGTAGCCCAGGAAATAAATTTACACCCATAATGGCAAACCATTTGCAATAGTAGACGACCCAAGGTATTGCAAATGGGGTATGTCCAGTCTTTTTTAGTAGCCATTTGGTCACAAACACTGGCCAAAGTTAGCGTTAGTATTTGTTTGTTTGTTTGTGAAAAATGCAAAAAACGCCAATTTTGTCCAGTGTTTGTGACTAAGTGGCTACTAAAAAAGACTGGACATACCCCATTTGCAATACCTTGGGTTGTCTACTATTGCAAATAGTATGCCATCATAGGGGTAATTTTCATTCTTGGGCTACCATAGGGTCATAAAGGCAACGTAAGCAATCTGGCGAATTTTAATGTGAAAAAAATGAAACACAAGCCTTATATTTGACGCTGTAATTTTTGAAAATACCATAAAACCTGTACATGAGGGGTACTGTTGTACTCGGGAGACTTCGCTGAAAACAAATATTTGTGTTTCAAAACAGTAAAAAGTATTGCAGCAATAATATCGTCCGTGTAAGTGCTGTTTGTGCGTGAAAAATGCAAAAAACGTCACTTTTACTGGCGATATCATCGTTGTAATACATTTTACTGTTTTGAAACACTAATATTTGTGTTCAGCGAAGTCTCCCGAGTAAAACAGTACCCCCCATGTACAGGTTTTATGGTGTCTTGGAAAGTTATAGGGTTAAATATAGTGCTAACAAATTAAATTCCCTATACTTTCGGCATGGGTTGTCAGGCAGGTCCCGCTAATTGTAATTAATTAGGATACCTAATTATGTAAAATTATTACATAAATATATGTGTAGAATTAATATATGTATATATATACACATATGTGTATATATACGTATATATATATATTTTTTTTTTTAATATTTTTATTTATATATAGGTATATATATAGTGATATATATGTATATATTTATATATATAGATATATATATTATTTCGTTCTACGTGTATTTTGATATAAATATATATATATTAATATCACAATACAGTTAGAACGAAATAAAACACATCTATATATTTTTTAATATTTTATTTTGAATTATTTTTTTTATTTAATTTTTTTACGTATTTACATATTTTTTTTATATTATTTATAAATATATATATATATAACAATAATTATATATATATTTAATCTGTATCAGTCTACGTGTAATTTGATATTAATATATATATAATTATATATATATTAATATTAAAATACACCTAGACAGTGTATGTGTGTGTGTGTATATGTGTATATATATACTTAGATCATATATATATATATAACATATATATATGATCTAAGTATATATATATATTTTTTTTTACACTTATTTTATTTTATTTGATTTGATTTCAGCCAGCAGGGGGACTAACTGTCATTACAGTTAGTCCCCCTGCTGGCAATGCCTGAGACAGCTATCCCGGCCATGTGATTGTGAGGTCCTCGCAAGGACCTCACTCTCACATGACCGGGAGGGACCGGAGGAGGAAGATCTGCTGCGGGGGGGCTCCCTGGGAGTCCCCCCAACCGCGATCGCCGGCGTGGGACCGCCGGCGACCGGGTAAGTAAAAAAAAAACGGAGGGCGCATATTTACGTCCTGCGGCGTTTAGAGCCGCTTTTAAAAGGACGTAAATATACGTCCTCCGGACTTAAGGGGTTAATCCCTCTGTATATTTAGACAAATGGAGGTCATTTAGTTGCTCTCTGGATGTTTAAGTCACCATGTGCCCATTGCAGGTGCAGTGTTTGTGTAATGTATGAGTTTATTATTAAATGTTTTGTCTGCTCTCCTGTCCTGCTGATGCTTGCTATCAACTAGGTGGATTTGGCTGTGGAGCCTGTGTAGTGCCATCTTTTGGTAGCAACTGTTGTGTGCAATACCTGAATAGCAAGACTTAATTTGCATATTCAGGTAGCTTTGCATATTTCTAATTCTGAAGACAGGAGAAATATTTTGTGTTATTGTTTTCCCCACCCCTTTATACATATGCTATTATATTATTATAATTTCTTGTATGTTTTGGTTATTTTTACTTTACTAAGGTTGTTACTATAAACATATGGGCTAGTCCCAAGTAACAATAAAGTATGTATCTTAGTTCCTTTTGGAACTTTGTGTCCTGTGTGGATTTTTAGGGATCCTAGTAACAGAGTCTTCAGACCTGATGGCTTGCTGCACGATTCCTTTAGCTCTGGGATAAATCAAGAGAGCTAGGCCTGAGACCCGCAAGTGCCTTTGTAAGGGCAATAGCAATCACATTGCAGGCAGAGGTGCCTGGATAAAAGGCTGCAGTGGAATAGGCAGAGGGGACGATACCTGCCTGGAAGGAGACCTGCAGCCTGGTCTGGTGGAAAAGCTCCAGAGACTCGGTAACTGGGGTTGAAACACTCCAGGTCCCCATCCAAATGGCTAGGAAGTAGATTAGGCGGAGGTATTCGGTCAGAGTACAGGAGCTCCATCACAGTATCTATTTCATACACATCTCACAAAATCCATCTATGATGTAAAACTACAGTTTCTTAAAAACTGCATATGTGGTGCCACCCTGATAGGGACACGGGTCTCGCCACCAATGATGTCCTTTTTCCCTCTCTGGATCTCTTCTTAGAAGTGATTAAAGCTGCTGAGTAATTATAGTTGCTGAGTGATTAAAGCTTTCCCCCACAGACATTAGCCAAGAATTAATGCTGAGAGTGAACTGGTTTAATGGGACATTGTACACGCAATTTATTCACAACCCCCAGCAGGTGGTCTCCATACAGTTCAACACAAACTCCTCCCTGGCACCCCTGAATCTGGGAGATAATTGAGTTCAAAACCGGTCAATTATTTCTGTTACAGGGAACCACACAGAAAACACCCCAAAACATGCAGGTTTTACAGGAACCCCCATAAGTCCTATATCGGATAGCCTGGATCCGAGCGGCCAAGATGTCCAAATAGCGCTCGAATCCGTTTGGTAGAACAGGAACACCATCCAGATAATTTTTTGATGGACCGGCCACGTGGTCGTAGCCCCAAAGAGTTCCAGAGTGAAATAGGTTATGGCCGGTCTCTGTTCCGGAGTTCCTGCATTCGTACAAATGAGTGTTCGGTTCTGGTTCCAGAGAGCAAATGTTCCTTAAGTTTGTGCAAACAATTTGCCCAAAGAGCGCATTCCTGGGTCCACTGGAAACGAAGCAGTCGATGATACAAGTTCAGCGGTGTTCGCAAGTTATTCTGTCCGAGTTTCATGCACTCGACGTCCAAACACCGCTGCCTGCTTTCATGCGACAATATGGCCACAACTCACTTCCGATGTGTTTGCTCATGCGAATAGCAGCCACCTAGTAGAACACTTGACTTAACGAGGTGTTTGCCGAATTAACGAGGTGTCAAGAGAGGTCAACAGGGTTAACAAGCCAAGAGATGGACTGGTAGTAGGGGGTGTAAAAGGGGAGAATCGGGACTTCATTCGGTTACCGAACCATAAGGGAAAAACAAACTGCCAGAAAATGTCCTGTCACAGCATAAGTTACACTACCCATGTTGAGGCTCCTTTTGCAGGGTGCACTATTAATATGTACAACAGGAGATGTGATTGTTAATCTCTGGGTTATTATTGTGGTTTTCTGGCTATACCACTTGGCTTTTTAATAGGGGTCAAGGTCCATAAAGCAACACAGGAAAATGGCTTGTTGTCATCCTGTCTTGGAAGATTTGGGTGTACAATTTCACACATAGCAGAGGGAGACAGTTTGTGGCTGGGAGATGTCCCCTCGTTTCGCTCTCATTTGTATTTCCTATGGGGTTTTACATGATGCTGGATGTCACCATGCATAACGTGAGGACGTCCAGCGTTATTTGTGCAACCAAAAGTTGCCTAACAATCTGGAAGTCCCTCTAGTGGCTGTCTGGTAGACAGCCACTAAAGGTACAGTTAACCGTCAATGGTAATTATTGCAGCTTGTTAAAAACTGCAATAATTACCTTTGCAGGATTAAGGGACTTGGGACATTGCACCCAGACCACGTCAATGAGCTGAAGTGTTTTGGGTGCCTATAGTGTAACTTAAATAAATTCCTTATACTTACTTTATCTGTATTTTTCTGGGGTTGAAGAGCGGGGGGACAGGGGGGGAAGGGGGCGTTATAATTTTGTGCCTACCGGCACCTGCCACGTAAATCTGGCCCTGGCATCACATAATAGCAATATTTCTGTAGTACAACAATAAGATATGCTTGCTGGGCATGACACACACTACAGTCCCTACTTCCCCACACACAAACACTACAACACATACCCTGTACACACAGGCATATAGCCCTTTCCACACATAATTACACAAGCAGCCTCCACCTACTGCTCAATCCCCCCTAACAAGAAACCCCAGTTACGCAATGTCTCTAAAAAAATGCAACACCACAAATACGCGATACCAGAAGCAGCCTTCTCTCTCGCAATACCACAACAGTGTTCCGTCACACATGCATCCCCAAAGACTTGAAACATCACAAGCAGTATCCCTACAAACATGCAAAACCAGAAGGAGCGTCCCCACAGACGTCCAACACCACAAACTGTGTCCCCACACACTCATCCCCACAGACTAGCAACACCACAAGCACCATTCCTACAAACACAAAATACTACACAGTTCTACAATTTTTCGAGTGTATGAGTGTGTATATTTTTTAATAGTTTGTAAGTATGTATGTGTTACAACATATGTAAATGGGGCAGTGCGTGCATGTGTGTGTGTGTGTGTCAGTGAGAGTGTGGGCATCAGTATGTGCCAGTTGGCACTTTACTTTTAAAAAGCAAGAATAGTTAGAAAAAAATAATATACAATTATAATAAAATTATATTAATTTTACACAGTCAACCTTTCAGACGTTTCTGTCCCATTTTATGCAGATATGCAACTCTATGCAGTCACTGGTTCTGTTCCATTAGTGAATGTTGAAGGACTGAACCAGTGACTGCATAGTGTTGCATATTTGCATAAAATGTTTTATTTGAGGGGGCGGAGCTAGCCACAGACCAGCACGGACGCATCGTGTAAAGCTCTGGGCCAAATCAAGTAATTAAACCGATCTACTGGCGGAGATTGGGCACCTACTTACCCCACACCTTACCGATTGGCGGAGTATGCAAAAATGGGCAAGAAGAACAAGAAAACGAGGCCCGACAAGCCCCCTTTCAGCCACGATATCGGCGAACTCCTGAGGAACTCGCAGAAGGCCGCATGGGAGAAAATGGCACTGGGGGAAGCCGAATACTCTGACTCCTCAGAAGACTTTTATACAGACCTGGGGGAAGGCGCAACGGCAACCCAATCTAAGGGGCACACGACCAAAGCATCCCCAGCAAGGGAACTGGTAACTGCAGCCCTCCTAACAACAATGTTTACAGACCTCAGACAAGATCTAGCTGCCGACAGGGCAGCCTACAAAGAGGCTATGGAAAGGGCCAGCACGCGGCTTACAACTTTGGAGACCAACGCCACTGCCCACGGCGGCCGACTCACCACTCTGGAACGGAGAATATCAGACCTCCACAAAGACCACAGGCGGAGAAATAACTTGAAAATCAGAGGGGTACCTGACACCATCGGAATTAAAGGACCACTATAGTGCCAGGAAAACATACTCGTCCCTCACCCTCAGGGACCCCCTCCCGCCGGGCTCTGGAGAGAGGAAGGGGTTAAAATCTTACCTTTCTCCAGCGCCGGGCGGGGAGCTTTCCTCCTCCTCTCCTCCTTCCTCGCGACGTCATTGGCTGAATGCGCATGCGCGGCAGAAGCCGCGCGCGCATTCAGCCGCACGCGCATTCAGCCGGTCTCATAGGAAAGCATTTACAATGCTTTCCTATGGACGCTGGTGTCTTCTCACTGTGATTTTCACAGTGAGAAGCACGCAAGCGCCTCTAGCGGCTGTCAATGAGACAGCCACTAGAGGCTCTGGAGGCTGGATTAACCCTCAGTATAAACATAGCAGTTTCTCTGAAACTGCTATGTTTATAAAAAAAAAAGGGTTAACCCTAGCTGGACCAGGCACCCACTTCATTAAGCTGGGTGCCTATAGTGGTCCTTTAACGACCTCCCACACTACGTGCGGCGCCTCATGGCAACGTTGCTGCAACCCAAACAAGCCAAACAGGTGAAACTAGATTGTTGGTTTTGCCTGCCCAAGCCGACAAAAGCACCCTCTAATGCCTCAGCTGACCTCATTGTGAGATTCCAAACCCACCAAGACAAGGCCACTGTCCTGGCAGCGTGCAGGGGGAAAACCCCACTACTGTTTGAGGACTCCCAATTACAGCTGTTCACGGATCTAACTAAGAGCACACTCAGCTGGCGTAAAGGGCTACAACCAGGGCCGGCCTTAGGGGTGTGCGAGCTGTGCGGCCGCACAGGGCGCCATGGAGCAGGGGGCGCCGTGCGGCCGCACAGGCGGGGGCGGAGCTAAAAGCGCCGGAAAACTGCTGCAGGGGAAGCAGGAAGGAGTCCCTGCTTCCCCACCAAACAGTCACCAGGAGCTGCACTGTCTCCACAATGAGTGATTGTCAGGTGAGTGTGACTCTCTGCCTGTGTGTATTACTGTCTATGTGTGTGTAGGACTGTCTGCCTCTGTGTGTCTGTGTGTATGACTGTCTGCCTGTGTGTATTACTGTCTGTGTGTGTGTGTGTATGACTGTCTGCCTCTGTGTGTCTGTGTGTATGACTGTCTGCCTGTGTGTATTACTGTCTGTGTGTGTGTGTGTTTGACTGTCTGCCTCTGTGTGTTTGACTGTCTGCCTGTGTGTGTCTTTGTGTATGTCTGTGTGTGTGTGACTGTCTGCCTTTGTGTGTGTGTGTGTATGACTGTCTGCCTGTGTGTATTACTGTCTGTGTGTGTGTGTGTGTGTGTGTGTATGACTGTCTGCCTTTGTGTGTCTGTGTGTATGACTGTCTGCCTGTGTGTATTACTGTCTGTGTGTGTGTGTGTATGACTGTCTGCCTCTGTGTGTCTGTGTGTATGACTGTATGCCTGTGTGTATTACTGTCTGTGTGTGTGTGTGTATGACTGTCTGCCTCTGTGTGTCTGTGTGTTTGACTGTCTGCCTGTGTGTGTCTTTGTGTATGTCTGTGTGTGTGTGTGACTGTGTGTGTATGACTGTCTGCCTGTGTGTGTGGATGTCTTCCTGTGTGTGTGTATGGCCGTCTGACTCTGTGTGTGTGTGTGTGTGTGTCACATACAACCAATACACGCATATCACACACTGTTAATACACCCATTACAAATATCACACATAGCATACATATCACACACAGTCATCACACCTACTATCACATACACAGACAACACAGACATTACAGCATACATGGATGACCGGGGGGGGCGCTGTGAATATTTTTCGCACAGGGCGTCTAAATGCCTAAGGCCGGCCCTGGCTACAACCGAGCCTGCAACACCTAAGAACACAAGACATCCAGTACCGCTGGGGTACACCGAGGCTCGTGACGTTCACCTTTCAAGGGACCGCATACCGGGCAAGAAGCCTACAGGAGCTGGACTCTCCCCTGACGCAGCTGGTGAGAGTCCAAGCAGAAACTACAACCACCCTCACCAGGCTGGACCCCACCACAGTACAAGAGTTTGTGCCTAGATCATCCCGGCGTGCCAACCCAGCGGGCGGCACAACTTGAGGGAGAAACACAGGCAGGAAGAGACTCCGATCTACAGGATGCCACAGACCCCGCCGACACACTCAGTGACTATGCATACTATGTCTAAACTTGTTATTTTGCTTGAAGGACACTATGTCAGCGTTTAAATATTTGCTCTCACAAATTTTTCTCTTTTATTTTATATTTATTGTTATTTTTTCTAATTTATTTATTTATTTGTTTATTTATTTTGTTGTTTGTTTGTTGTCCTTTATGGTGTGATCACCTGTTCTCACCCAAGCTAGAGAGTGCCAAAGTACCACACCATTCACAATCTCCCATTCCCAGGTTAGAATCAGATTCAGAAGGGCCCGCACAGAACGCTACCTTGATCTAGAAACGTCCACAATAACATTGGCGCGAGTAACCCCTCCCCAAGATAGCTCAGTTAAACTACTCTGGTGAAACCTTGGAGGGGGCCACCCCTGATCCCTGGGACACCTCAACCCATGGACCGTCTTTTAAGTAAACCACATATAGGTGCCAAGGGCTCATACTGATGTTTAAATACTTTGTTGACTAACATGCTCCCGTTAAAAAACAAAAACCCACCCAGCGGGACACCGTGTCTCAGCCAGTGACAATGCTTTTGCTATTATATGTGACCGTTATGGGCAACAGCCCACATATTGTATTATTTTCTCTTTATCGCCTGCTGAGTGAACAAAAAAAATGTTTTATTTGAAGTTGGAGTGCGCACCTTTATGTTATAAAAAAATAAATTCTAGGGCTGCTTTTTATTCCCAGTCCTATCCTGATAGACTGGTGCGGTATGCAGCAGTTACAAATGATAGGCTGACCAAGCAAATTTAGAGTGGTGAAAAAAGTGAACTAAAACAGAACGCTTTTCAGTAGGAAAAAAGTGTCAGAAAGATTGATGAATATGTTGTGTTGCCTAAACAATTGTGTATATACCGAACTGACAGGGCACAAAAGAAACAACAGATGGGAAAAAAGACAGAATTAATAAATTATGTCAAAGATGGAGGCACTGAAATTTAAAGTGGAAGATGCAATTCCACTTTAAATTTCAGTTCCTCCATCTTTAGCTCCTTGCAGGTGAAGTCAACAAAAATGAAATCACTGGCATACACTTATGCATGCAAAATAAAAGTACAATACAGAGGGACAAAGGGATATTGTACAGGATGTCAGGAACATGGGAAATGTCAATTTTGGCTATGTAATCATAAAATTGGAAAATCACTTTGAATTCCTGGCAGTTCTCACTTTTTTACGTGGTAGCAGGGCCGGCGCATCCTATAGGCGACTATATGGGGGCGCCAGATTTAAGTGACCGGCAGGAGGGAAGTGCACAGTGCTCGCTCCTGCCAGTCACTTCATGTAGCGTGGCCGAGCCGTGTGGCTGAGCGGCACGGCCGAGCGGCACGGCCGTGGTACAGGAGCTTCTGTTCCCTGTACCCGGCCGCCAGCAGACACACCGAAACACACAATGCATCCCTTACACACACACACACTGCTTTTCTTACACACACAGAAACAAAATGCATCTCTTACACACACTCCATGCCTTGTAGGCATACTCACGGTCAGGCCCTGGGGGCACAGACCTTGAGCTATGTAAGGGGCCCCAAAAATGGAGCTGCTTCCTGTTCGTTAATTGTTGTGAGCACTGTTACAAACAGTCTCCAGAGAGCCTCTTCTACACCAGACCTGTGGAGCCAGACTGCAGCCTGAGCCCATCATCATCCTCTTGTCCTCATCTGGTGGTAAGTAGGCAATCCAATATATTATTAGTAGCACTAATCTCTAATTTACCTCACATTAAAGGGCCACTATAGTCACCAGAACCACTTCAGCTCGATGTAGTGGTTTTGGTGTCTATAGCTTGTGCCTGCAGGCTTTTTAATGTAAACATACTGCCTTTTCAGATAAAAGGCTCTTGGTGTAGAACTGGCGTTGGCCCATATGGCAGATCATATGGGTGGGGCATTGTGATGTCACATGGTGGGCAGAACATATGGGGGGGCAGCACATTTTTGTTTGCCTAGGGCGGCAAAAATCCTTGCACCCCCCTGCGTGGTAGGAGGTTTTTTGGGTTAGGGGATGTGTCTTTTTGCACAGGATGCCTACACTGATCAGTCACAATGTAAAACCACTGACAGCCGAAATGATTAACTGATTAAATCATTACAATGGCACCTGCCAAGGGGTAGGGTATATTAGGCAGCAAGTGAATACTCAGTTCTTGAATTTCAAGTGTTAGAAGCAGGAAAAATAGGCAAGCGAAAAGATCTGAGTGACTTTGACAACGGCCAAATAGTGATGACTAGACTACCGGGTCAAAGCATCTCCAAAATGGCAAGCCTTGTGGGTGTTCCTGGTATGCAGTGGTTAGTACCTACCATAAATAAAGCAAGAAAGGGCAAATTGTGAACCAGCATCAGGGTCATGGGTGCCCAAGGCTTATCAATGTATGTGGGGAGAGAGGCAAGACTGTCTGGTCTGATCACACAGAAAAGCTACTGTAACTCAATATGCTGAACAACTTAAGGCTGGCCATGACAGAACACACAATGCATCGCAGTTTGCCACGTACAGGGCTGAGTAGTCAGAGGGCCCAAGATGACCACTGTAAAGATTCCACAAGACATGTTTAGAGATCTTGTGAAGGCCATACCTCGACGTATCAGAGCTGTTTTGGCAGCATGAGGGGGGATTAATGTTGTGATTGATCAGTGTAAAAGCCTAAGGCTGATCCTGCACACAGTCTCACACACACACACACACACAGAATTATATACACTGATCAGCCACACCTTTAATACGACGTACATCATAAAGGCCGAACACTGCCTAAAAAATGCTGTCCAGTCTACAAAAACCTGGTGTCCAAGCAAGGAGGAGACTTATAAGGTAAGGCAAGAAGAGGGTACCAGTCTAATAAGGGAGCTACCATGGTCAGTGTCTGAGGATGCACGAGTGTGCCCTAGGCAACATTAAATTAGTCTATAACAAAGGGTAGCTATTACTCAAAACCATATAAAAGCATGTTTCAAGTTTGATTTAAAAAAAAAAAAATGCAGTAGACTGACTCAGCTAAAATATAGGAACATGTTTTGTGGTCGTATGAGACCAAGATAGAACTTTCTGACCACAATATAACTGCTATATGTGGAGCTAAAGGAAACACTGCTCATACTTCTACAAACACTATCTTTAGAGAAAAGTATGGCAGTAACAGCATTGTGTTGTAGGGGTACTTTTCATCAGCAGGGCCTAATAATATTGTGAAAACTGAAGGAAAAATGTGTGGTGCAAAATCCAGGGCAAGTCGAATAATTTTGCAAGGCACTGGATATAACATGTTCAATGTTTGACAGAAACTACAATTTCCTGTACAACATCAAACTAAGGCAATATGTTATTTCACCATTTGATGGTTTTCTATAACTGTACCACTTATGCATAAGTAAGATAACTATAAAATATAAAAAAGTAGTAATTATTCTAGCGATATACTACTACTGAATGTAAACCATATATATATCGTTGTAAACCATGACTGCGGACCCTTTCACCACAATTATGTACACCTGTACCCCATCCCAAATAATTACACAACAACCGATATGTAGAGGGTAAGGCAATGGCCACAGCTTTTTTTATTATTTTATGATGGCAAAAACTTTATAAACATGCCGAAAGCTGTTTGTTTTTTTCAATCAACTCGATAATTTGTGCATTAGCATAATGTATTAGTATTCACATTAAATAACTGCCTCTTGATCTTATAGGAAGGGGGATAACATAGCTGATGCCACAATAGTACCAAACATAATAGGTAAGCTAGACAGGGGGCAGATGGGAAACCTTACCATCAGTTCATGGTGGCAAAAACATCACACCAACAAACAGACAATACCCAACCTGTATTCCATAATCAACTAAAAGTAGGCCAAGATTGTTGAGGGCCACACTGGTAAGGAAGCCTTCAGCTGCCATAAAGGAAACGACAAAATATTAGGGGAAAAAACGAAATGGTAGAATGATGGCAAAAATATGATGAAATGGAAAAGGACGTCAGGAAAAAGCACAGCCAAGTTCCCTCAGCAGTGACCACAAGGCGATGGTAACATTTCCCCTGTCTGGCTAACCTAATATTTTTGGTTGCCATGCCATGACTACCATTTATGGCAGCAGTTATGCCCGCCCCGTTCCTATAAGACCATGAGGCAGTCATATAATGTAAATACAGTATCATCTCTCTTTTTGGTAGCACAAATTACCAAGGTGAAAAAAGTTCTCTAGTTTCAGCGTTAAACATGCTATATTTAGATTTGGACAGATGTTTTTTGTTATCTTTAAATGGCAGCTCACTTCCATTTAAATAATGTATCAGTTAAAAATAAATTATAGGTGTACTGAAATGGATCGTTGACAACAATCACGGCCAATAGAAAGCAGCTGTTCTTATAGTACAAATTGTGTATATTTAACACACAACAGTATGTTTAGTAAAAAAAAAAATACGAATGAATGAATGAAACGGAATCACATTACATAGACATTACTGTAAAGTCTGGCATAGCAGGAACACCATGTCTAAATAAATTACAGAATAAGTGCGTAGTTAACATGAGCATCTATGGAGATTGCAGATGCTGCTTTAACCCCTTAAGGACACAGCTTCAGATGCTTGTCTTGCATTTAAGGACATAAGCAATTTTTGCTCTGTGTGTGTTCAATTGCAATTTCCATCTTTCTTTTCTGATAAGTAACACAAACATAACACGTTTTTTTTTTTTTAACGTGTATTTCATATAGCTAATATGTGCTTCTCCTGTATGAAACCCCATATTGTGTTCGGCTACATATTTTGAGTATAACAATAACCCCAATGTATACCTTTGTCACTATCGTGTGAACCTACAGTGCCACCTAAAAGCAATAAATATATATAAATATGGATAAGCGCTAAACAATCAACAATGGGTTATGTGAGGCAACAAACACTGTTATTAAAGAGGATTCCCCTATACCGCTAGTGCAAAGTACAAACAGATAAATACAAAAAAAAGGAAAATACAGGTTGCACCAAATAACAAAAAAAAGTAAGAAAATATTCATAATTTTCTATTGTTCTTACTATTTATTTGTTAATTGTATTTTCCTTTTTTGTGTTGATCTGTTTGTAAACCACACATAAAAGGCATGACAATTTCATTTATTTTTTTATAATATAAATGTTCAATAAAAAAAAAAAAATTGTCTCAATTTAGGGCATTGTATGAGTTTGTCAGTTAAAATTATCCCACAAAGGCCTACCATTTGTGCAAGTAGACACAAGTTCAGGGTATCTCATATGGTGTATATTATGTCTTTTTTTTTTTTCTAGTTTATGTCATTTTTTGGTCATTTTTAAATGCGTTTTCAATAAATGTCATCACAAATGTTCAAGGTTTCAAATCACCAAAAGATATTGCACTTAACAATCAATGTTATCACTATACAGTAAGGAGGGAGATTGTCGTCTTCGGCAGCCCATCTTAAAATAAGGTGTGAGCAGTCACAGGGGTTGTTGGTGTGACCAGTCCCATCACTTTAGTGGGCCTGGTCGCCCCGGACGATTCTTGCAGCAGGCATAACTTCAGGGTCAGTGCACTAGTCCAGGATGTGCAGTTGCCGGGTACTCAGCAAAGCGCACCCCTCCTGCCAGTCACTGCATGTAGCGGTCTGACAATAGGTATTTGCTGACCTTGCTGTGTGGTCCACTTGGCCATGCTTCATGGAGGTGAGGGGATGGAGAACAGGCACATGGAGGGAGAAGAAACACATGGAGGGGCTGGAGGAGCAAAGGAGACACATGGAGAGGCTGGGGGTGGGGAAAGGTGACACATGGAGGGGCTGAGGGAGTAAAGGATGTCTGGGGACCCTGTGCTGATCCATGCGGGATGAGTAGAATGGAGTGGACAAATGGCTGGGTTCCGAAGCTTTTTTACTGATGATGGGGTTTATCCCCAGGATTTCCACAGTTTATGCACACATTCCTTGTGCAAGTATGCAAAGTATGCTGGGAGAGCATTTGGAAGAGGTAGAGGATGCATGGCAGCAAATAAGATATATGCATCTAGGTTTTTACGAAAAGAGGTCAGCATAGAAAAGAAGTTAGTTTAATAAAGTTGGTCAAGGTCCCTGGTAATCCATATTCCTAGATGTGTAACTGCGCTATCCAACCTGTGGAATTGAAAACTGGTGGATTGGGTCAGATCTTCGCTTCAACACAGACTGAGCAAATGGCTGCTTTAGAAAGCTGCCTCACTAGATTCCTTCACCTTTATCAATAAATGCGGTGCTCTAGAAACTGCATGACACCTTCTGCCTCTAACTGGCTCCTGAACATGTGGCCAGGGTACCACACAGAGGTATCACAGTCTGTAAGTCTCTGCTTGAAGTCAATCTGGGTACCAAAACAGAGTGTGTGAGCCTCTGCTCGCAGCGAATCTTGAAGCCATCATTCCTTGAGTAGAAGGCAGGTCCTGCTGCAAGACACAAACATTTATACATTGTCATTATTATTAGTAAAATGAACAAAACCTGAGACTTCACCTCATTCATTAAACACCCACCTTGCACCTTCTCACTAGTACCAACAATGCAAATCCCCACCAGTTCACAGCTTCTTACACTGATTCTGCACATCCTCACCAGCTCCTATTAACCTACATACACCTTGCAGAAACAGACATACCACCTGTTAACTACATCTAATCTGCACATACCCAATACCCCTCAATTACATACATTCTCCCTGTACATACCTTCACACATTTAAGTTGCCTATATCCACTCTGCACATGTTCCCAATAACCCAGTCAAATACACACAACCAACAGGTCCTCTATACTCCCCAGTGAGTTACACAACCTTGCTTACCCTTAATTTAAAAATACTAAAATGATCCTACAAATCTCATAGCAGCTCTCCCCCTCATTCATTTTTAATTATTCACACTCTTTTTACATCACTTCAGACTATGACTCCCTTTCTCATGTCCTATCTTTTCTAATTCTCACCTACAGGATTTCTTATGGCCAGAACCATTTTAATTGAATGCTCACAAAGCTTATTATGTACCTGGATAATTTAATTCCTTAAACCAGGCTGCCCTGTCTCTCCTAACATAATTGGTGGCTCCCTATACCATTTCACTCTTTCACCTTTTCACTCTACAGTTCACCTTTCACTATTCCATTTTTCTTCCACATTGCAATTCAATTTACATTAGTTTACTAGATACAAAAATTACATCTCTGTTTGAAACTTTGATCTTCTTTTTATGTTCTTGTATCTCAGCTTCCCTAGTTTGTTAGCTCCTTTGAACAGGACCCTCCTAACTTTTGTTCCTGATAATATTTTTTGCCTCGTATTTGCTGTTAATGACGTTCATTGTAAATTTGTAAAGCTTTGCAGAATATATTGGAAATGTATAAAATAATAATAATATAGTATTTATATATATATATATATATATATATATATATATATATATATATATATATATATATATATATATATATATATAGTATAGTGCTTATGTGTAGTACAACAAATAGTATAAAAATTAGGGATACTACTATGAAATATTTAAAACATGCGTACAAATAGAAGAAATACAAAATGCAGGAATTATGCCCATCTGCCTTTTTATATGATAAATTAAAGGAAATAGCTTTTGTTATGCATATGGTTCATTAAAGAAACACATGAATTATGCATGCACTGTTCGTCTATTGCCTAATTTAGTTTTCTAGGTCAATATGTTTTATTTTGTTTATTGTATCTATTTTTAAAAATCCATTTGACTGCTTCCCACATAATTTCCCATGCCTGCTGATTGCTAACATGTGTATAAACACTACAGATGCTCCCCTTTGCTCTCATTAAGACATGTACTGATAACATTGTGATTTCAACCAAAAGAATTCACATGCTAAAGTACATTTTCTTTCCTTTCTATTAACTGATTTTCTGTAGTTTATTTAAAGTTGCCAAAATGAGAAAACCATTATCTACGCCTGTGCAACCAGTCCGGCTTACTTTAAAGCATGCTAAAGCATATGTTAATGATAACTATTGAGCATTTAAAAATAGTTTACAATTCAGTTGCCATAGTTACCGATGGTTGCATTTTCTTCTGTTCAATAGTCGAATCTTGAACATATTTATTATCAGAACAGTTATGAGAAAATTGCACACAATATATCCGTAATTGGTTGTAAAATGCACTCCTTGGTGTTATTGGAAGTTATTTTATGTTTACTTGTTTAAAATAATTGTTAATAATTATTATTGTTATAATTGTATAAAGTAAAATAATATGTTGTTTACATATTCTGCCAATTAGTTTAGTTTTACCAGAACTGCTGAAAATGTTATGTTTTGGCCAGTCCATTTATAAAACATCCAAATTAAATAATCATATATGTTTTATGAGCTTTTCTTTTTGTCTCTCTTCCCATTGTATGTGATAGATTTCTCTCTGTTTTACCTATTGAAAGCTTAAAAAAATATTATAATGAATACAGGATAATAAAACATATACTCTATTTTAGTAAGTAAAAAAAATTAAAAAATAATGTCATATTTAAATTATCCAGTAAAGTAAAATAATGGCCTTATATTCTCATATTCTGTCCTTTGAAATAGGCATCAATATAACAAGAAAAGCCTATTCATACAGTAGCCTGTTTTTTTCTATTTTACCTTCCTTTGACAGCTACTGCACAATGTTATTTGCATAGGTTTATGTGACCCTGTTAGTAAGACTGGCCCATGGATGTCTTCGTATGCCCACATAGGCAGTAGAGTACTGCACTTTATTATCTTGGTACACCATAACTCTGTTGGGGAGGTCTGCTAGCCCCCAATATAAATCTAGAAGTATAGTGCCGGGTGAAGAGAAAGACATATTTAATTATGGTCTAAAAGACAAAATAAAGATAATCATGCATGATTAAGGCCTCACGGCAGATATGTCATATCTTTGTTTTGTCTTTGGGACCATGATCACATGGCCAGGTATTATCAGTTTAGTATTGGGTTGCATCACCCTGGGTTCAACTAACAGACCAAAACAGTAAGGTAAAATTGTGCTGCCCTGGCAAAATGCTGGGGCCCCGTAAGGTTTTTGGATGTCATCCTCCCTCATTAGGGCGACAACATTCTGTATACTCATGCTGCATGCTTATGCTTATGTACATCAATTTTGATGTTCAATCCAACATTTGATATATGAAGTGCAAGCATTCTAGTGTGCAATCTGTGGGCAAGTGCCAGCATTCCACTGTAATTTTTAATACCACACTTTACTCCTGCTCTCCCTGTGGCCTGAGCCTTTGGCAGTATTCTAAGTGATTTGTGATCCTGACTTGTCTTACTATTTGTTATTCTAATTCTGTTGTCCCGACCTTGACTTGTCCTTGCTATTCTTACGTTTGCTTCCTGTCCTGAAATCTGGCTGGTGTTACCATTTTCTTACATCTTCTGGCTCCCAGACATTTGGCATGTTTTCTTATACAATTCAGTACAATTAAGTCTAACCCCTCTAAGGTCAGATAATTTACAAATGTATTGGTTACTTTCTGTCCTATTTTAGTGTTACATTGTCTACATTCTGTATATATGATTACAACTTCTCTGGTTCCTGACAGGTCCTGAACAGCAACAAATTTTACCTGATTATTAGAGTAGGTCCATTTGACATAGTAACATCAGTCTTCATCCACCAGATATTGGATAATTGAGGAACATCCATCAATCCTTATCCCCTATGTAATTCTTCATTAATTGATGAGCATCAATAAAGTCTGCTTGTTTTATTTTGTTGTTGCCACCTCACCAGCCTCGTGTCATGTTTACCTCCAATTTAATTTCAAATATATTTACTTGTATTACATTTTTTTTTACCTTTGTTATCAATTTCAATCTAATATTCTAACCCTAATATTTGGGGATTTCAACATTCCTGTTAAACCATTTATGACTTCTACAACCCCACAATGTTTTTCTGTTACTTTTCTATTACGTGCTCCTTTGGGCTATTCCAGTGACCACTACTCCCACACATGTAAATGGCACACATGTACCCTTGACTTCATTTTCTCAGATGCATGCACAGTCTCTAAAATATCCATGCTGTCTAACACTCTTTCTACTCTTTCGGATCACAACCTCACCTAGCATTCTCAGACAAATACCCTCCAACAGAGCAGGCACCTTAATTCTCTTAATTGTCAGCAAACCTCAATTCTCAACTCTTATCCATCCCTACTTTCTCCAGTCCTGCTTTCGCCATCTCCTTGTACAACATTACCCTCACCTCTACCCTGGACAAAAGAGCATACACACAAAACATACACTTCATGTCTCAAAGATGCTCCCAACTGAATGCTGCTGGAGGAAGTGTTGCACCTTGTCAGACTTCTCCATAAATTAATTCTATGCTTGTACAACACAGCCCTATTCCTTGCTAAACAATCATACTTCTGCCCCATCAATATACTGACTAAAGTAACTAATGATCTAATCATGGCTTTGATAATAATGATTATACAAAGGTCACTAGACTTCTCTGCTGCCATTGACACTGATGATCATAGTCTGCTTCTCCAAATTCTTCTTATCCATAGCCTTTGTGTTATTTTTCATTCATAATTCTTGTCCTATCTCTCCCAATGATTCATCAATGTTTCTTTCTCTGGTTACACCTCCTCCACTTATCCTGTCTTGGTTGGTGTCTCTCAAGGCTTTGTTGACAGTCCTCTTCTGTATTCTCTCTGTACTGCTTCTGTTGACAAACATATTCATTATTTTGTACTCCACTACCACCTGTATGCCGATGACACCCAGATATACCTCTCCTCCTGTAAACTCTCTCCCATTGTAAAAGTCCCAGTTGCCTGTCTTCCATCTCCAATTTATTGTCCTCTCGCTTTCTAAGACTCAATCTTTCTAAATTGAACTTCTTATACATTTTCTTAATAATAATAATAATAATAATGATAATTCTTCTCTGTAACTCTTGCTGGTATGCACACCAGCCTAACCTTGCAAACTCGCTGCCGTCGTGTTATCTTTTATTGTGGTCTCACCTTTATGCCTCATACCCAGTCTGTCTGCAAATCCTGCCAATTCCTACTTAACAATATTGCATGCATCTACCGCAAGATGCAACTAATGAACTGGTCTTGTAATTTCTCACGCTTTCAGAACAAGTCTCGCCAGACACCATACTGACTATTTACAGTACATGCAGAATGTTCTTCCAGGCTTATTTCCCTCTCCCATCTGTCTATTAACACGTCACCCCTCTGTACCCTATAGGCTCCATGCACTCTATAGGAGTCAATTCAATATATTAACTCTTACCTGCAAAGCTCTCCACAGCCCTATCCCCCTACCACTACATTTCTCACTAATTCTTGGCCACTCTGCTCTGTTTGAATAGCAGAAGTATTGACCATCTATGTACTTTGTCAAGTGACTTTTCTTCAAGGGCCGTTTAAAAAGTTGGATTTTATTATTACATTCTTAACTAGCAACTGTGTTCTGTTCTTTTATGAAATTTAAGCATTCTATCTTATAAACCACAATATTTTTTATAAAATAGAAATTGTGCAAATTTTAAGCATTTTAACATCTTCTTTATTATTAAATAACTGATTAATATAAGTTCAATAATTCTGTTCTAAAGTAGTGTTTGTTATTGCCATTAAGATTCCAGAAGGATAGTTGTTGGCGATCTGACAGGTTATATTGCTTCAATATGCTTGTGGAAGTCAGAAATAGAAAAGCTGACCGTAATAACTTTTTTTTTCTGTGTTTCCAGAAACCACAAATAGGAGACCGTGAGAACATTTTCATTAGCGTGCTAGAAAAGCTCTCTCTGTCCTGGGAACACATGGTTGAATATACCCAGCACCTGGGAAGTAGGCCAGAAGTAGTTAATGTTAACCACACATGAATTAAATCTCCCACTTTCTATTATCCAAAGACAGTCCATAGCCGTGCTTTCTATGTTGTCATCAGAAATAAAGAATTAAAGATATTAATTGTTAAAGCAGAATTTAAAAAAAATGAAATGAAAGGACATTCATGTTTATTATGTCTGTGCAGGCCTCTTGTTAAACAAAATAAACAGCTATCTAGTTACAAACTATCCTTAGAGCGCACATAAATAATATCAGTGCTTAAAAAAAAACAACATAACATACATCCACCAATGTTTTAGAGACAGTCCCAAATTTGGGCTCAAATCCCTCTGTCCCTTCTATTCCAATGTTCCTCTTTTCTAGGAGCTCCATATTGTTGTTGTGCCTGAATGTATAAGAGAGCTCTACATCAATAATACTCACGGTAATGTGTCTTTAAACTACCATAAATATGTTTAGAAATCAATCTGTGTTAATAAAATATATGTTGACTCCTTCCTGACGTTAGAGCATGCTGTTCTGTCCTACAAAATGATGGCTTTAATGCCATAAGGATGGCATAGTGCGTCCTACCGATCAAGCTCTCCCTGCAGGCTCTATACTTACCTTCCTCACTGAATCCAATCAGGGGGCTGTGTGCAGGGGCGTATTAGCCGCGAGGCAAACAAGGCATTGCCTTGGGCGGCATTTTCCAGGGGGCGGCAAAAAACGCCGCCCCCAAATGCCCAGGGCAAATGCCTTGTTAGCCTTGCGGCTAACTGGGCTGCCGGGCTGGTTGCTGGGCGGGCAGGCGGCTGGCGAGGGAGCTCTTCCTCTGAGCTCTCTGCTCAGCTCCCTCGCGCGCCGCAGAGTGAGGCTGGGAGCCGGAAGATGACGTCATCTTCCGGCTCCCAGCCTCACTCTGCGGCGCGCGAGGGAGCTGAGAAGACAGCTCAGAGGAAGAGCTCCCTCGCCAGCCGCCCGCCCAGCAACCAGCCCAGCAGCCCGACCGGCAGCCCCACTAGACCCCAGGGAGGTAAAGAAACCCCCCCCAGCATTCCCAAAGGTAAGGAGGCTGGGGGGGTAGGTTAAATTAATTATATATTATATATATATATTATTATTATATATATTATATATATATATTATTATTATTATATATATATATTATTATTATATATTATATATATATTATTATTATATATATATATTATTATTATATATTATATATATATATTATTATTTTATATATATATTAATTATATATATTATTATTAATATATTATATTATATATATATTATATTATATTATATAATATATTATATTATATATATATATTATATATTATATTATATATATATATATATTATATATTATATTATATATATATTATATTATATTATATATATATTATATTATATATCAGAGAGTGTGTGTGTCTGACAGTGAGTGTGTGTGTCTGCTAGTGAGTGTGTGTGTGTGTGTGTGTGTGTCTGTTAGCTAGTGTATGCGTATCTGTCAGTGAATTTGTGTGTGTGTATTTAGAAGGCGGGACGGGGGGGGGGAGGGTTGGATGGGGGTGTCGCGCGCGGGGGGCGCCTGAGTTTTGTCCTGCCTAGGGCAGCACAAAACCAGGATACACCACTGGCTGTGTGACAACCTAGCCAGTCCCCCTGCAGCAGGGCCGGACTGGGAAGAAAATTCGGCCCAGGCATTTTTTAGTTACAGTGGCCCACTAAAAAGGGGGCGGGGTCAGATAGGGTGTGTTTTGTCATCACCAATGACAAGCACGCCCCATCACAAAGTGAGCATGTTGATTCAATGCTCTTCCAGGGCAGACCATGTGCAGAGCTCTGCTGAAGAGCTCTAGCATGAGAAAAAGACCCTGGATTTGTTCTGCACAGCGCAAACAAATTTAATAATATGCTTGCACTGTGTTTGCTTGAAATCTGTCCGCAATAAACTACATGTGGGCCGGTGAGGGTGATGCACCAGGGCTAGGATAGTGCATAGACTGGCAGGGGAGATCATGTGATCTCCCCTGCCGGCCTCGGCCCATGGCCACCGCGGCCCACCGGTCATTTGTCCGGTGTGCCCGATGGCCAGTCCGGGCCTGCCCTGCAGCCAATCCGCCATGCTGAGTCATGTTATCTTGATGACACAATTATTATATACATCATTATATAATGTTATTAATTATATATTGGGGACCTAGTTGACAACCCAGGCAGCATTGCCAAAGAATTTAATTTTTTAAGCCAAATATTTGACACTGTAACTTTCCAAAACCCTATAAAATCCCCCACTCCCAAACCCCAGCTCCCTAGCATGCATGCAATCACGGCCTCCACCCCAACCTTCTGATGGTACTAATGTAGAGAGGGCTTTGGTGCAAGAATGTTTTTGGGTCTCCCCTATAGCTCAAGAGTGGAGAAAAGATAGATACCAATCTGTCGTACAACTTCCATGATGCTATGCCGGCAGGTGATCTACCATTTGGCCATTCTTGTAGGGTTGTATTTGTGAGCAGTGTTTGTGAATTTGAATGTAAGCATGTTTTGTATAGAGTATATGTGTGCATGTAGGGGTATATTTGTATGTACTGTTACCATTAGAATGCAGCGGTGTACTTGTGTGTAGTGTTTGCTTTTAAATGCAGTTATGCTTTTGTGTATTGAGTTGGTGTTTGTATATAATGTTAGTGTTTTAATAAAGAGGTGTGTTTGTATGTAACATTTGTAATTGCATGCAGACATGTGTGTTTGGGTGTAGTGCTGTCTTTTAAATGCAGATGTACATTTGTGTGTAGTATTGGCGAGTGAAGGGTGTGTTTGTATACAATTTTAGAGATTGAATTCAGGGGTGTGTTTGTATATAATCATTGTGTTTGCAGCGGTGTGTTTGATTGCCTGGATATATGCACATACATACAAACAGATATACATACACATTGACAAGCAGATACACACATAAACATACTAATACATACACACACCTGGACACATGCACACATCATAACACACAGATACACACTAACACAAACACAGTGGTATATACACACACACTAGCACATGCACACACTCAGATACACACACTTTGATACAGACACTGGTGCACACACACAAATACACACACTGGCACATCTACACACGGAGATACACACTGTCACAGATATGTACACACACAGGTTTACACGCAGGGGTGTATTTGTGTGCAGTGTTGGCGTTGGAATGCTTGGATGTATGCATTGCCACATACACACAGATGCACACTTACACAAACACTGAGATACACACAGGAACCCAGACAACCATGTCGTGGTGTATCTGTGTGCAATGTTGTTGGAACGCAGGGGTGTATTTGTGTGCAGTGTTGGCATTGGAATGGGATGAATGCATTGCCATACACATAGATACACACATACATACATACATACAGATATATATACACACACACTCACTCTCAGAAACACACACACACATACATACATACATACATACATACAGATATATATATACACACACACTCACTCAGAAACACACATGCAGGTACACACAGTGGTATATCCTGGTTTTGTGCTGCCCTAGGCAGAACAAAACTCAGGCGCCCCCCCACCACCACGCGCCACCCCCACCCAACCTTTACCCCGCCCCGCATTCTAAACACACACACATTCACTGACAGATACGCATTCACTAGCTAACAGAAACACACACTCGCTAACAGAAACACACACACTAATAGACAAACTCACACTCAATAACAGACAAACTCACACTCAGTAACAGACAAACACACTAACAGACACACACTAACAGACACACACTAACAGACACACGCTAACAGACACACGCTAACAGACACTCGCTAACAGACACTCGCTAACAGACACACACACACTCGCTAACAGACACACACACACACACTCGCTAACAGACACACACACACTCACTCACTAACAGACACACACTCACACTCACTTACAGACACACACTCACACTCACTAACAGACACACACACACACACACACTCACTAACAGACACACACACACACACACACTCACTAACAGACACACACACTCACTAACAGACACACACACACTCACACTCACTAACAGACACTCACATTAACACTTTTTTTTTTTTTTACTTTAACCCCCCCCAGCCTCCTTACCTTTGGGAATGCTGGGGGGGGGAGCCTTCTTTTTTCCCTGGTGGTCCAGTGGCTTTTTTTTTTTACTTTAACCCCCCCCAGCCTCCTTACCTTTGGGAATGCTGGGGGGGAGCCTTCTTTTTTCCCTGGTGGTCCAGTGGCTTTTTTTTTTTACTTTAACCCCCCCCCCAGCCTCCTTACCTTTGGGAATGCTGGGGGGGGGGGGCCTTCTTTTTTCCCTGGTGGTCCAGTGGCTTTTTTTTTTACTTTAACCCCCCCAGCCTGCTTACCTTTGGGAATGCTGGGGGGGGGGGGGCTTCTTTTTTCCCTGGTGGTCCAGTGGCTGCTGGGCGGGCGGCGCTGCTGGGCGGGCGGCGCTGCTGGGCAGGCGGCGAGGGAGCACTTCCTTTGAGCTGTCTGCTCAGCTCCCTCGCGCGCCGCACAGTGAGGCTGGGAGGCGGAGCCGGAATATGACGTCATATTCCGGCTCCCAGCCTCACTGTGCGGCGCGCGAGGGAGCTGAGCAGACAGCTCAGGGGGAGTGCTCCCTCGCCGCCCGCCCAGCAGCGCCGCCCGACCGCCCAGCAGCAGGCCAGACATTTGCCTTGGGCATTTGGGGGGCGGCTTTTTTTGCCGCCCCCTGGAAAATGCCGCCCAAGGCAAATGCCTTGTTTGCCTCGCGGCTAATACGCCCCTGGGTACACATACACTTTGACACACAAGTACACATACACAGACACATATAGCCAGATACACACACTGATACAACCACAGCCAGATATACACACACCACAGCCAGATATACACACAGCCATGTACACACACACACACACAGCCATGTACACACACACACAGCCAGGTTCACACACACACACACACACACACACACAGCCAGATACACACACAGTCAGATACACAAACACACACGCACGCACACACAGCCAGATACACACACAGACACACACAGCCAGATTCATACACTGGCATACACAAAGCCAGATACACAAACTGACATACACACAGCCAGATACACACAAACAGACATACACAAAGCCAGATACACACAGCCAGACACACACAGTCAGAAACACACACACACACACACACACACACACACACACACACACACACACACACACAGTTAGATAAACACACACACAGCCAGATACACACACACACACAGCTAGATACACACACTGACATGCAGACAGCCAGAAACACACATTGACATACACATAGCCAGATACACAAATACATACTGACATACACACAGCCAGATACACACACTGACATACACACAGCCCGATACACACATTGACATACACACAGCCAGATACTCACAGTCAGAAACACACACACAGTCAGATAAACACACACACACACACACACACACACACACAAAGCAAGAGAAACACCTACACAGCCAGAGAAACACCCACACATAGCCAGATACACAAATACACACTGACATACACACAGCCAGATACACACACTGACATACACACAGCCAGATACACACATTCACATTGACATACACACAGCCAGAGAAACACAGTCAGATAAACACACACACACACACACACATAGCCAGAGAAACACACACACATAGCCAGATGCCCTGACTCAGACCCAGGTACACACACATACATAAATTTACATCATATTTTAGCCACCGTCTTGTCTCCTTACCTTTTGGGTACAGAAGGGTGGCTTCCCTGGGGTCCAGTGGGAGCTGGATGGCCAAGGCTGAAGGGAGTCTGGCTTTCTCAGTCCCTTTCCTCCTCCTGTGTATGCCTCCTCGACCTCCCCAGCGGCAATCTGTTACTGGGGAAGAAGTGATCTCACCTCACTTCCTCCCAGCAGGCAAAATGAAAGGGGCCCAGGCCAGAGCACTCTTAAAGGGCCGAGGGCCCCTGATTTGAATGCCGGCAGGGGTCCCACGGGGCAGCTACTTTGGGCCCCCCAGGAGTAACTGGGCCCGGGGCAGCTGACCCTTTTGCCCCCCTTTAAAGACGGCCCTGCATATAGTGCTGGGTATCTATCTATCTATCTATCTCTCTCTCTCTCTGAACATGTTCTGTGGTATCTGGCACCAAAACATAAACAGCAGATCCATTAAGTCCTGCAAGTTGGGAGGCAAAGCTTCCATGTATTGGATTTGTTGTTCCAGCACATGCTACGGATACTCAATCAGATTGAGATCTTGGATACTTGGATGCCAAGACAGCACCTCAAACTCTTTGTCATGTTCCTCAAACCATTCCTGGCTTATTTATGCAGTGTGGTAGGGTGCATTATCCTGCTGAAAGAGATACAATGCCATCAGAGAAAACCATTGCCATGAAGGGATTTATACGTAGTCTGCAACAATTTCTAGGTAGGTGATATGTGTCAAAGCAATACCACATGAATGCCAGGACCCAAGGCTATCCATCAGAACTTTGTCATGAGCATAACACTCTAGTTCCTTGGAACAAAGTTAGTATGGCAGGACAGGAACCTAAATAAGGAGTGCCATATGGAAATAGGTACAGTTGGGAGGTCTGATATGAGTTAATGTTTAATGTTAGCGTAGACTAGCGGTTACTGTGTAGTGCCCAGGGTAAATGCGAATGCGTAGTGTATTCGAGAAATGTTGGGGTTAATGTATTGTCTATTTCTTTTCATTTCTGTTATGTCTAGTTCAGATAACATCATTAAAAAAGATGGCTGTGGGGCATGGCTGAAAGGCAACTAGAGAGCCTGGAAAACAGCAACGTAAAAAAGCCTGGAAAACAGCAGAAAACTGAAATGATAAAGCTCCAACAAGCCTCACACCTCAACACCCCAACACAGTCGACACTATGTGGGGAAAAAATAGAAAATTCTAAAGCATCCAGAAGCATCAAAACTGTTTGATATCAGGCTTTCATTTGACAAGCCTACCCCGCGAGTTTCCCTAAGATGGCGCCGACGGAGCTGAGTGAGGAGGAGGCCCATACGGCCAGGACCAGCGCAAAGCTCTGACCCCCAATAAACCTCAGGCACCTGTAGCCATAGTTCCTGGATATCCCAGGGAAACCTATACTAAAAAAGCCACAAGAGGTTTGGTCGTCCACTTAATGACCCACAGACCACACAAGTTTGGAAGGAACTTTGCTTAGGAACTCTTCTATGTATTTTTGCTCTCTCTTTGTTTTGCTTTATGTTCCTCAGTTTCTTTCTATATCTCCATATTCTTACACCTAGCGAAGGGTTATATTTATGTTCAGGAGCTGAAAAATAGCTCACAATGTAGGTCTATCATGTAAAACATGTCTTCATACGTAGCTCTTAATTGACATAGTGTATGTATTGCCTCATCCATAAATCTGTGACCAATGTTTTATTATCTTATTTTCCTCACTGCGAACATTTATAATTTGTGAATGCAAACTACAATAAAATATAAATTGAAAAAAAAAGATGGCTAGTATCGTTTGGGAGTGCAACACCCAGCAATCTAAAATGAATCTTACACACTAGACAAAAATAACCCTTTTTTACTCTATTTACACTTTACTACACTCAACAGTAACAACATTATTGCACTAAATATTACAGCACCTAATGTAATATAATATAATGTCATCAGTTGTGTATCCTGGTTTTGTGCTGCCCTAGGCAGGACAAAATTTAGGCGTCATATTCCGGCTCCCAGCCTCACTCTGCGGCGCACGAGGGAGCTGAGCAGACAGCTCAGAGGAAGTGCTCCCTCGCCAGCCGCCCACCAGCGCCATCCGACCGCCCAGCATGTCTGTTAGCCGCAAGGCTAACAAGACATTTGCCTTGGGCATTTGGGGGGCGGCTTTTTTTGCCGCCCCCTGGAAAATGCCGCCCAAGGCAAATGCCTTGTTTGCCTCGCGGCTAATACGCCCCTGAATGTCATATAAAAGATACATAATGGTGAAGTGTTTATTAAAGGAAAATATTCCTATCTCAGTGCTCCGCATACATTTGTAAGCAGCACGAACTACAGTTGGCTTTATTTCCCATAATACAAGGTTCACCGTTATGTATTCTATTTCTCTTTCTCTCGCTCTGTATTTTCTTTCCATTTTCAGAGGAAAATATTTCTTCCTTCTTGCACAGCACTCTTTAAAAAAAAACATTGGTCACTCGTTGTCACAGTATAATATGTACAAATGCATATAATAAATATATTTGTGACAGCACATAAGTGCAGAAGAGCACATATTGTAGTGCACACTCTTAACACTTTTTTGTAATTCAAAATTCCATAACATAGGCAGAAATTTCTATGTTGTGGGAAGAATTTTACAGATGCTCGAGGAAAAGAGGAAATTGTGTTTTTCCCAATCAGCTTCTCATGGGAAAATAGAATCATGAACCTGAAGTTGAAAGTATTTTTTGCTGGGAAAAAAAGTTTTCTTTAGCTCATTCTTCGAGTCTCATGGGTTTAGTATTACACTACTGCCAATGATTTTATTCTGTTTAGTTAACCATGATGTAAAATGCAATCTATTGTTTGATATTTATTGACATATTAACCCCTTCAGGACGGAGTCAATAGTGCACGTTCTGATCAAAACAAAACGTAAACAAAAACTGGAATTTGCGCTATGTGTCTGTTCACCCGTAGTTCCCCTCTTTCAAATTATATGCACCCACACTTATTATATATCATTTTGTTCAGGAGAAACAGGGCTTTAATCTATCATTAACTATTCATATATGGAACATCATTTATTATGAATAAAAGTAAAAAAAAATGTGAGAAAATAAGATTTTTTTTTAAATTTGCATTTCCGTCTGACATTTTAACTGTGAATGTCATAATACTGTTAGGTTTTACTGCAAAAAAAATGCACACATTTGTAATCAGCGATGTCTCACGAGTACAACAGTACCCCCCATTAACAGGTTTTATGTTGTTTTGGAAAGTTACAGGGTCAAATATAGAACATTACATTTTCAAATTGAAATTTGCCAGATTGGTAATGTTACCTTTGAGACGGTGTGGTAGCCCAGGAATGAGAATTACCCCCATAATGGCATACCATTTGAAAAAGTAGACAAGCCAAGGTATTGAAAGTGGGGTATGTTTAGTCTTTTTTAGTAGCCACTTAGTCACAAACACTGGCCAAAGTTAGCGTTCATATTTGTTTTTGTGTGAAAAAAGCAAAAAACGAATATTTGGCCAGTGTTTGTGACTAAGTGGCTACTAAGAAAGACTGGACATACCCCACTTGCAATACCTCGGGTTGTCTACTTTTGCAAATGGTATGCCATCATGGGGGTAATTCTCATTCCTGGGCTACCATACGCTCTCAAAGGCAACATAACCAATCTGGCAAATTTCAATGTGAAAAAAATGAAATGCAAGCCTTATATGTGACTCTCTAACTTTCCAAAACACCATAAAACCTGTACATGGGGGGTATTGTTATTCTCGGGAGACTTCACTAAACACAAATATTAGTGTTTTAAAACAGTAAAACATATTACAACAATAATATAGACCATAAAAGTGCAGTTCGCTTGTAAAAAATGCAAAAAACGTCACTTTTACTTAAAATATCATCGTTGTAATACAATTTACCAGTTTGAAACACGAATATTTGAGTTCAGCGAAGTCTCCCGGGTAAAACAGTACCCCCTATGTACAGGTTTTATGGTGTCTTGGAGAGTTACAGGGTCAAATATAGTGCTTGAAAATTAATTTCTCTGCTCTTTCTCCCTGTGTTGTCATGCATGTCAATCAAATTTTAATTAATCAAATCACATAATTACGTTAAAAGATTATTTAAATATACATGTAGAATTTTAATATATATGCATTTATAGGTATTTAAATTCTACGTGTATACTGATGTAATCTTTTATGTAATTATATGTATTTATCTATATATATATATTTGCGGTTATTTGCATTTTATATATAGATAGATATATATAGAATGTCATTCTAAGTGTATTTTGTTACCGATATATATATATTAATAACAAAATACAGTTAGAATGAAATTACATATGCATATATAATTTATATTAAATTTTGTTTCAATATTTTATTTATTTATTTTATTATTTAATTTATTTATTATTTTAATTATACGTATTTATATATAATATATATATGTACATCTATTATATATATAATATATATACATATTATATATATGTAATGTAATTCTAAGTGTATTTTAATATTAATATATATACTTATATTAATATTAAAATACACTTTGTATGACGTTACATATATATAATATGTATATATATTATATATATAATATATATACATATTATATATATATATATAAAAATGCATTTATTTTATTTTTACACATGTCTATTTTTTTTAATTCTTCCCACCAGCAGGGGGACTGTCTGATATTTCAAACAGTCCCCCTGCTGGCATATCCACAGCCAGCTATAGAGGGCCATGTGATCGCTCTTTGAGAGCGATCACATGGCCCCCGGGGGCCTGATTTGCCGTGGGAGGGCTGCCTGGGCTGTGAGGCAGTCCTCCCGAAGCGGATCACGGCGGAGGTAAGTATAACTTACCTCCTGGGGCTGCAAGCCGTTACGGCGTGCTATGCCGTCATAACGGCGTTAAAGCCCACTTAACCCGTGACGGCATAGCACGCCGTAACGGCGTTAAGGGGTTAAAAGCTGCCAATGAGCCATTAGCAATGCCTACAATATCATAGTTCCGACACTTCTTAACCCCTTAAGGACCAAACTTCTGGAATAAAAGGGAATCATGACATGTCACACATGTCATGTGTCCTTAAGGGGTTAAACAACGGTCTTATAATTATTTATTTAATGACAGACATCACCTATTATCATCAGTAATTCACTATAAAATGGGTGACACAGGCAGGTCAGATCTTTCCAAGATGGACCCAGTTTGTTTGTTGTTAACCTCATGATCTCAGTGTGTTGATCTTGAGATTGTGTGATTAGTGATGTTGACTGAAGATATGCCTGGGTTTAAGTCTGTAAAGATTTCTAACTTTGGTCGCATTAATGGGAGAAATAGGTTGTCACATTTAAAAAAAAAAAAACAAACACTCATGCTAAAAAAAAGTTATGGATTGAATACTGACAATAGATTGGATTTCTTTACCTCCTGGTTTGCCGAGACTGGTAGTAACAGAAAATGAAAAGCAAAAAAAGTGTATATCACATAACTAACGAAGACTCATTGGGTTATACATAACACTGTCTCTTTAACACAGTCCTTACTGAGCCCTTCATGGAGGCTGGAAGTGATTGTTATATATGAATGAAAACATACCAAATATAATTAAAAAAATAAACAATAATCACATTTAAGTTTTTTTTAACCTGTTGTATTCGCAGAAGCAAATTTTCACCAGTGGTCAGTCCTCCCCCACACCTGGTCTATGGATCAGATCTTAACCTAAAAATGCTTGTTTAACAGAGTTTACAGGATATTTAATTCAGCCCCCAATTGCAGTTTCACTAAACAAATAGATACAGGTACACATCTGACTCAGAATTGCAAACAAAGAGAACCAAATATATCAGGTTATAAGAAGCACGCACATTATATCTAAAGAAGTAAACTTAGTATCTGGAAGAGCATGAAGAAGAGAAGACTTAATGCAGAAGTGAAAAAAAAAGGAAAAGGCTGTTGCATTGAGGAGACAAATAATATAGAAAAGAAGAGTAGGGGGAGGGAAAAATAGAAAAGGAGAGACCACACTGTCTTTGCGGTTCGGATTAGAGCTAGTTCGGATTAGAGCTAGCTTTTCCACATATCCTGGAAGCGTGCTAGATTTCCAGAGAGTCATCTCTTCATACTGGATGGTCATCCTCTTCAGAATGGGTGATTTCCATGTATGAGCAATATAAGTAATTGCTGCTGTAATTATATGGAGGATATACCGTAAGTCTTTCCTGAACCAGTTACTGAAGGGAACATATTCATGTCCCATAGGGAGTCTATGAGAGGTAAAATTTTTAAAGAGCATTTTGAATTTTGAATCATGGCTTGAATTCCTAACCAGAAAGGTTACAAGACTAGACATGACTAGTAGATGTTAAGTGCATTACTTCTTCCAGCATCATACCTTCAACAGTTTGGTTGCACCATGAGATAAGCTAACCAGTGTGGAACTAAATCCTAATGTTTTATGATACAGCATTTACTGAGTAAGAGATCCAGACGTATTGTGCATCTGACCTATGGCTTGGTGCCAAGTTTCTATAAATAATTTTCTGTCCAGCTCCTTCTCCAAGTGCAGCATGAAGAGTTGCTTGTTTGTCGCTGTAGATTTGGCCAGTTGACTGTGGCATGTTGAGAGAGGCTTTGGCTGTCTCCAGCAAAAATCAGATTTGCAAAGGCGTTGGCATCGCTTGGACTACTGGTTCATACATTGTAACTTAAGAATATGTTTGATTCACAGATATGTGAATAGTTCTCTAGTAAATGATATTGTCACACAAAATTGTAAAGTCTATTATACCTCAAGGATCAAAGAACTGAGAAACCTTACAAAGTCCTGCTTTTGTCCAGCCCATGATGCATACATCTGGAGAAAAGACTTAGAGAGGGACTAATGTTTCCTAGTATATGGAAGAGTAGACTCCCAGCATATGTGCTGCCTATCTCTGCCATGTAGCTATGGAGTGTTTGGTCATAGCTAAAATATGTGAATGATGTGGCAAAGATGATTCGGTATCCACACCAACTGGAATAACTGAAATGGGTAAATAATATTAATTCTCCAACATTTCCTATGGCAAAGAAGTGGTTGCCTAAAGAAACCATTTGAACTAAATAGTATAGCATGTAAATAGCATTAATATGCTATATGTTTACCTAACACAACATTAAATGTGAATAAAATGTTAAAAATGGCAAAAAAGTGTGGGTGGGAGGAAAGTTTTTATTTCCACATTTTTTCTTATAATAATTATTACACATCCAATGCAACTAATTAAAATAACTTAACATATATCAGTCCTGGTTGTTAAATGCCTAATATGTCTAGGATCTAAATACATTTTACATAGTAAATGCTAACCCTATACCAACCCCCATACTAGGCTATATCAACTATACCCCTTACCCAATGCTTACACTAACTCTAACCATATGCCTACCCTAATCCTACCATCAACTTTAACCATAGACTATCCCTAACCCTAAAACAGCATTAAACCATACCCAGCGTTAAACTTTACCTTACTGTAACCCTACACTAACCCTAACCCTACAGCTAATCATAACTCTACCTGAACACTAACTTTAATACTACCCTACTATTATGCCAAAATCTAACCCTACCACACCCATAAACCAACCCCTAAACCCAACTCTATGGTAACTCACAGCTAATATCAATTTTGATATTCCAAATTGATTTTTTTGTTTAATACAGTAGATAGTGGTTTATCATCGCTATCTACTGTCTATTTTAATTATTACACTTTGTGTAATTATGATTGAATCCTGGTTTCCAAACGCTAATATAGAGACTGGTGTTCGTCAGCTGCAAAGCCCAGCACCGGTCACAATAGGACCCTTGGATGGTCTCTTTAAAGCAGCCTTTAATATAGTTTTATTTGCTTTGCCTAATTAACTTTTTAATCAGTCACAGAGCCTTGAACATCAAATAATTTCTCATGGTTAACTGCTTTTTTTTTTTACCTATCGGTCTAACAGCAAGGTGCTCAATTAATTGCATGATTTTGCTATTACATGACGAAAAGTCATGATTTTATTAAAGACACGGAGGCGAGTATTGCATATCCCTTTCTTTACTGTTGACAAATAGCAGCAAAGGAAACATACAGAATGAAAAAAGAATGAACATGTGATAACGTAGGCCCCTCCCCCTCAGGTCCCAGTATAACAGGCAGCACTTCCCTTCCATTTCCCTCTTTCTGCAGATGCGACCAAAGAACAATGTCCATAACTAGAGTAATGCGAGAATAAAGTCCCAAGGAATAACAGAAAAAACCGAGGAGGTATAACATCACAAACTGGGAAGTGTGGCCGTAGAATTCATAGGACCGATGGAGGACAGCAGGAGGAGACCAATAAACCGGACCCTTGCTAGACGTCTTGCCAGATTAAGCTGTGGAGACATAAAGGACAGGAGCCAACAGGTTAAAGTCGATACTTGTAACTAGTACAAGGTTACACCAGTGGGAACAAAGACCCTTGTATATACAATCCCACAAAACAATCAATGTTAACATATCCAGTAATATAGAAAACAACAATTATAAGGACGGCCCCACTTACCGTCCCAAACTATAACATAGGTGTATCGTGGTATGAGTAATATGGGTGGGGAGATATATACTTACCAGCGTGAGAGTAACAAAAAAGGGTGGGGCAATACTCGCCTCCGTGTCTTTAATAAAATCATGACTTTTCGTCATGTAATAGCAAAATCATGCAATTTTATAACAAGACACGGAGGCTCATATTGCAAGTTTAAAGCTGATCCATTATTACAGCGAATGTGTGTGGGGCCGGCCGAAAGTAGAATTCTCGGAAGGTAGATTCCCTAGACCAATCAGCTGTTCTCATAATGTCTTCCAGGCGGGCGCCCGCAGACATCATAGAAGAGGCCGAAGCCCCTCGTACTGAGTGGGCGCCGAACACTGTAGTGTCAATGCCCGCTTGGGTCAGCAGCCATTTCACCCAGCGTGATAAGGTAGTGCTGGAAACTGGGTGAAAAGGGGGGCGGAAAGATAAGAACAACTGACGGGAGGCAGTAGATCGGTGTGGTTCGGTGCGAGATTCGTATTCACGAAGGCAGGTCACTGGGCATAGCGAAGGAGAGGCAGGGAAACTAGGGTAGGATACCGCCTTGATGGAAGTCTTAGTGCGTCTGCTGATGTTAAAAGTTACCCCGTCCGGGGTGTATGACTTGGCATCGACATCCAGTGCACTGACATCCGAGACTCTCTTGCATGAGATGAGACAGAGTAGGCACACCAATTTGGCCGACAGCTGTTTGAGGGAGAGTCCTGCGTTAGCGGGCCAGGATGAGAGGAAAGTCAATACAACTGAAACATCCCAGGTCGTGGAGTAGCGGGGCCTGGGTGGCCTTGAAAATCTAGAGCCCTTGACGAGTCGGCACACTAGAGGGTGTTGTCCCGCGGGGCGGCCCTCGAAGCCTTGGTGAATCGCCGAGATAGCGGAACGGTAAAGGTTAATGGTCCTGTAAGCCTTACCGGCTTCGAAGAGAGACGTCAGGAACTGCAGGATCGTTGTTACAGGGGCCGAAACGGGATCCTCGTTCCGAGCCATGCACCAGCTAGCCCAAGCTCGCCAAGCTGACCCATATGCCCGTCTAGTGCCGGGAGCCCATGCTGCCGCCAATAAGAGTCTAGTTGCGTCCGAAACTCCTTGGATTTCCCAGGGTCCCCGGAGATTCGCCACGCCAGAAGTGGGAGAGAGCCCTCCAGCCGGAGGGGATGATAGCGACCCGTCGGGTCTTGTAGCAGGTCGTGGCGACCCGGCAGGAGTCGAGGGTAGTCCAACGTCATCTCGAGTATTTGGGGAAACCAAGACTGCGTCTCCCAGAATGGGGTGACCATGACTAGCTCCGCCCGGTGTTTGCGGGTCTGCAGGAGTGAGCGAGGGATCATGGAAAATGGGGGAAAAGGCATAGAGGAGGCCTCCCTTCCACTCTTGTAGGAAGGCATCCACTGCCTCCGCCATTGGGTCCGGCCTCCAGCTGAAGAAGCGTGGGAGTTGAGTATTGAGCCGGGAGGCGAAAAGGTCTATGGTAAATGGCCCCCAAAGAGATGATATGTTGGAGAACACCTTCCTGGCTAATCTCCAGTCGCTGGTGTCTGAAAGATAACGTGAACCCCAGTCCGCTTGGACGTTGTGCAGGCCAGGTAAGTACTCTGCGTAGACCATCAGGTTCCGTTCCAGGCAGAATTCCCAAAAATCTTTCGCCAACCTGGCCAGGACCGCCGACTGTGTACCACCCAGGTGGTTGACATATCTCACCGCCGAAACATTGTCCATGCGGAGCCGAATACATGATAGGGCACGGTCCTTGGCGAAGCTGCGGATGGCGAAGGAGCCTGCCAGCAGCTCCAGGGCATTGATATGTAGCCGGGTTTCGGACTCCGACCACCGGCCCCCAGTTGAGATGCCCTCGCAGTGGGCTCCCCAACCGTGTAGACTCGCATCCGAGTCGATCGTGAATTCCGGCGTTAAGCCGAAGATGGCTTTGCCATTCCACGCAGACAGGTTGAGAATCCACCATCGCAACTCGTCTTTCGTCTCGTTGTCCAGGGAGACTAGGTCTGCGTAGGATGCCCCGGCTCTTAGGTGAGCGATTTTTAGGCGCTGTAGCGCTCGGTAGTGGAGTGGGCCTGGGAACACGGCCTGGATTGAAGAGGCCAGTAGGCCTATGAGGCGTGCCAATTGGCGTAAGGTGAGCTGGGGTCGGATAAGGGCCCTGCGCAATTCTTTGCGGATGGAACGAATCTTGGATATCGGGAGACTCAGCGTCGCTGCCCCCGAATCCACTTGGAAACCTAGGAATTCCAAGCGGGTGGCGGGGGTCAGGCATGACTTCTCCCAGTTGATTATGAAACCTAAGCGTGACAGGAGGTTTATGGCTAGTCGTAGGTGTGAGAGGAGGGTGGAGCGCTCCTGAGCCATGAGTAGAATATCGTCTAGGTAGACGATTAGTCGAACTCCTCGACTGCGTAGCCAGGCCATAACGGGCCGTAGAAGTTTTGTGAAACACCACGGGGCTGAGGATAGGCCAAAGGGCAGACAGGTGAATCGCCATATTTCGTGTCGCCAGTAAAAGCGTAGGAGGTCCCGAGAGGCCTCCGCTATTGGCACTGTCAGGTACGCGTCTTTTAGGTCTAGTTTCGCTAGCCAGTCTCCGTGGAGGAGGAGATCCCTTAGCAGGTGAATACCCTCCATCTTGAAATGGCGGTACCTGACTACGGCATTGAGGGGGCGCAAATTTATGACTGGCCTCGATTGGCCGCCTTTCTTTTCCACTAGGAAGATATTGCTTATTACGCCCGCAGGGCTGGGGGGTGCTAGTTCGATAGCCCCTTTGAACTGGAGGGATGAAAGTTCTTCGTCGATCCGACCGCGATCCTGGATGGAAAAGCGGATCGGTCGAGGAGGGGGAATGTGTGTAGGGCGGCAGGTGAGTTCTATATGGAAGCCCTGAATAGTGGCCAGTACCCAGGGATCTGAAGTGATTTGTGACCAGGCTGGGAAAAAATGTTGGAGTCTGCCCCCTATGTAACCCGGAGAAGAAATGTGTGGTAGAAGGCAACTCACCGTATGGTCGTCTGGAGTTTGGGTTACTCCGAAGGCCTCTGGATCGCCATTGACGTCCACGGGATGGAAAAAACATGGGGCGGGAGGTCTCCTGGTATTGGTGATACTGTTGAAAGGAGCCTCTTCCCGTGCCACGGGATTGGGGGTAGTTGCGGCCGGACAGACGGCTCCTGCTTCTGCCGGCCCTGGTAGAGACCCGCCCCTGGAATACTCGCCTCATGGAGGCCTGGGCCTTGTCTAGAGCCGTGAATGCCCCCACATAACGCCCCAAGTCTTTGATGAAGGAGTCTCCGAAGAGGAGTCCTTGGGCGTCTTTGCCCGCCTCCGTAAGGGCGAGGTTGGCTAGTTTTGGCTCAATTTTGAACAATATGGCTTTACGCCTTTCAATAGACAGGGAGGTATTTACGCTCCCAGCAATACAAATTGCTCTCTGGACCCAACCTCTAAGGTCTTCAGGGTCGACCATGCGGTTCTCCGCTCTGGCGTCTTCCGCCAAGTCAAATAATTTGGCCAAAGGCCCGAATATGTCCAGGTGCTTGTCCTGGCAGGACTTCAAAGCGGACTCTAGTCCTTTACGGGGGTTCCAGCCCAGTTTAGTGAGGAACTGGGTCATTTTTGGATCGACCTCTGGGGTGTCACACACCTTGTTAGGCACCAGAGGCCTAGGACACTCCGCCCTCAATTTGTTGCGGGCCGCCTTGCTTAAGGGTTTTCTGACCCAATTTTCCAGATATGTGGCAACGTGGTCGGCTGGGAGCCACTCCGCCGACCTCGGATGATGAAGGTCATCCGGGTCGAAGAGTGGGACCCCCGAAGGATCCACGAGGGATGGCCCCGCAGCCGCAGGGTTCCTGGTCCCCGTCTCGCCTCCGGGCATCTCTGCCTGAGCAGAGGAAAGGAGGTCGAGAGCGCCATCGGCGGAATCCGCATCAGAGTCGGAATCTGACTCGTTCATAGCCTCCTCATTTGACCCGATTTCTGAGTCGGTGCCGCTCTCAATCTGTGCTCTAGCACATTTCCAAAGCCGCGCCCGTTCTGCCTGGCGCGGAAAGGCTCTTTTGCGTGGATGGGACACGCTTTCTGGGGCGACCGAAGGTACGCCAGTCATGGTGTTTCTGGAGGCAGAGGAGTGTTTAGATTTACGGGCAGCCTTTTTGAAGTCCCCTTTAGATACCTCTCCCTGGGGTGTCGAGGTGCCCGAGAGTTGCTCGTCTGAAGGACGGGGCAAGAGGGCTTGTGAAATGGTGTGGGAGAGGGTGGAGGACATAGACCCCATAGCAGCCATAATGGCGTCTGTCACCGAGCGCTGTAGCGCCAGAAACTGTGGTCCATCGGGTTGGGTAGTCCCATCCGCCATAGACGGCGAAATATCTGAGGTGACAGGGGCCTCAGTTCTGATTACTGGGGAATCCGACTCCCCAGAGTGAGCGGACCCAGTAGATAGTCTGGGTTTAGGCATGATCAAGGACGTATGGGTTAGTCACCCAAACAATCTAAGCAAAGGAAAAAACGCTCTCACCAGGGCCCAGACCAGCGACACACTAAGAGGTAGGGACAGAATGACAGAAAATGGCCGCCGGGAATCTCGCGGGATTCGCGGCACCCGCAAGCTACGCGGAGGAATAATGAAACAAGAAGAAGTGCGCAGAGAGGCGCTCGAGCAGAAGAAACAGACAAGGTTACATAAGCAGGGGAGGTCTGGGCCCTGAGGCTAGTGTATAACGACACAATTACTAACCTTCGAAATAAAAGACTAAATAAATACAAATTAAATAAAATCCATTAAATTATCAATGAATAATATATAAGAGAAAATATGGCATGTACTTATCTTTGTGTCAGAGCAGCAAAGAAAGAGGGAAATGGAAGGGAAGTGCTGCCTGTTATACTGGGACCTGAGGGGGAGGGGCCTACGTTATCACATGTTCATTCTTTTTTCATTCTGTATGTTTCCTTTGCTGCTATTTGTCAACAGTAAAGAAAGGGATATGCAATATGAGCCTCCGTGTCTTGTTATAAAATCTTCTTATTCTGTTAATAAATGGTTCAGCAAGGGAGATGATGATTAAAAACAATCCAGATATAGCATAAAAACATTTATTGCTTTAACATACAGTTTTTGAATATTGATTTCAAAATATAGTATAATAAATCTATAGCCCACATATTGCTTGATGCTCACAGACTGGAAGATGTTTATGCTTGTGTCATAACAAGTACATTCTAGGGATCAAAAGTGAAAAGCACATTCTGTCAGACTGAAAAAGCTGTGACAATAAGCTGACAAATCCATATTAAACACAGTAACCTCTGAAGTTATTGATTACATTTCTTTTCTACAGATTGTATTGCAGCATGACTTTATACAATATAACAACCACTTACCTAATACTTAAATACTAGCTTGTTCATTAAAGATAACATATGTCTGACACAAGAGTAATATAGCAAAGTAAACATAGATATTCAGTGGCTGACTTTCACTGTATTGGTTGTATTTGGCAAACATAATAGGAAGACTTTCAAATAGTAAAACTTTGCATTCGCAGTGAGCTACATTGTATTGTATTATCTAAAAATATTTTTATTTCTTACAGTTCCTTGCATAAGTATTCATCACCCTTTGGAATTTTTCTCATTTTGTAGTGTTATAACCTGGAATTAAAATATATTTTATTTTAATTTGACCATTCACCAAAACTCAGTGACCAGAAGATGGAGGGATCTGTAGCTGAAATAGGAAAAAAAAAGTTCCAAGAACGCTCCACAAACTACATTTCAGTGATGTGTGACTAGAAGCAAGCCATTGCTCAAGAAAAACAATGACAACTCCTGTTTGCGGTTTGACAAAAGGCATATGAGGGAGACAGCAAACATATGGAAAAAAACTTCTCTGGTCTGATAAGACTGAAATGTAACGTTTTGGAAGTGGCTGTTGACCTGACCAACGTCCACATCCAACCTGACAGAGCTGGTAAATTCTTCTAAGAAGACTGGTAAAGAATTGCAATATTCAAATGTGCAAAGCTGGCATATACTTAAATACGAATAGCTGTAAATGCAGTCAAAGGTGCTTCTGCCAAGTATTGATTTAAAGGTAAACTGTCAGGATTTAGTATTATTATTGAAAATAAAAGACCACATGTAGTACAGACTTGATGTGTATTATTTTGTAATAAATAGATATAGGTTGATACATAGTCTTGGTGAACTTTCCAGCTTACCCTTGCTCCAAAGGGGCGGCCATCTTTAGACTTCCTTGGTCAAAAGCACTACGTATCTGCTAAGACCATGCACAATGTTAAGGTCTGAACCCCAACCAGAGTGTGTTTTTGAGAACTCATAATGTCAAGATTGTGAATATGTATTTGATTAACTGCATGCTTTTTGGTTGGCCAATTGGAATTTTGAGATGGCCATCCTCATAAAGCAAAGGTATATGAAATAAAATATTGGCCCAGGCACTCAAGGTAATAGCCCAAAAAGTAGCTTTATTGGAGCAAAAACAGCAGCATTTCGACCCAGTGGGTCTTTATTAAGCTTAACAAAGACCCGCTGGGTTGAAACGTTGCTGTTTTTGCTCCAATAAAGCTACTTTTTTGGCAATTACTTTGAGTGCCTGGACCACTATTTTTTTTAATCTGTCTAATGTAGGGGTTGGCCATTCTCAGATCCTGTGCACATTGGCAGCCCGGTGAGTGCAGGTTTCCTCTATCTACCTCCTATAAAGCAAAGGTAGGTAATACACCCTGAAGTTATACATGTAATACATGTAATATTTTTCTAAACAGTAATGCATTAGAAATAAAATCTGTTTTTCTTTAAGGGATAGGTACATAAACAACCAACAATGTATATTGCTTTGATTAATTAACATAAGAATGAAAAATATTCAATTGTTAAGTATGTGTGTGTGTAATCAGCTGACTGAAGTCTTAATAAAAGTGTTTTAATTCCAGGTTGCAACAGTACAAACATGTAAGCAGCCAATGAGGAGTGAATGTACGTCACTGTACAAGATACATGTATATGTGTATCAAGAGTCTGGAAGTTCTCAAGATAATGTTAAATTAATCTATTAAGCTCATCATTACCATTATACAACAGACCAGCTGGTAGTTTCTGACATTTTCCTCAACATAGTATTTCTGTACAATATTAAATATTTCAATGCTAGAGTCAATTCTTTTTTTCTCAAAATATAAATTTCACATTGTATAGAGTGATCAGTATATTTCACATTAAACAAGCAAGCTTTCATAGCTATATAAACATATATAAACATATGCAGATGTAGGCATACATTATTAAACTAGGAGAGGGTTCACAACTTTTGGCTTGAGGGGCGGTAGAAACATATAGCTGCTCTTTGCTCATGGAATGCACAGATCTCTTTGTAGATTGTTCTACCCACACGGAGCAAACAATATATATAGATGAGTGTTGACATCAAATCTCCCATGAACTCATCCGAAAAATTTGCACGGCTTGACGGATATTTAAAGGACCACTATAGTGCCAGGAAAACATACTCGTTTTCCTGGCACTATAGTGCCCTGAGGGTGGGGGCACCCTCAGGGCACTATAGTGCCAGGAAAACGAGTCCCGCCGGGCTGGATGGAGAGGAAGGGGTTAAACTCACCTCTTTTTCCAGCACCGGGCGGGGAGCTCTCCTCCTGCTCTCCTCCTCCTCTCCGCCTCCTCGGCTGAATGCGCATGCACGGCAGGAGCCGCGCGCGCATTCTGCCGGTCTCATAGGAAAGCATTTGCAATGCTTTCCTATGGACGTCTGCGTCTTCTCACTGTTATTTTCACAGTGAGAAGCACGCAAGCCCTCTAGCGGCTGTCAATGAGACAGCCACTAGAGGCTGGCTTAACCCTAATATAAACATAGCAGTTTCTCTGAAACTGCTATGTTTATATAAAAAAGGGTTAACCCTAGCTGGACCAGGCACCCAGACCACTTCATTAAGCTGAAGTGGTCTGGGTGCCTGCAGTGGTCCTTTAACAGAAATCTGTGCATATCTAAACACATTTGCCTGCACCCTATGCACAAATCCACACTATACTGGGTTAGCAAAAGACCTGCGCAATTTCTGTATGTTGGGATGCCACTTTCAAGAGGCATCCCTGCACATATTTTAGTTGCTTATAACTGGCAAAAAATCCCTCACCTAGGTTAAAATGCTGAACCAATATACCATAGTTTTAGTAGATCCTTATCTAATTTATTTACTTACATAAAATATTAATTCCCCACGTTTTCATGACAGAGAAGTGTAGCTTTGATAGATCTATAGATTGACATTGTTTCATACTGAGTTATATCCTTCTGTGCATTGTGAAAATTATCTAAAGATTAAGGACAAGGGGACACTAACATTAAAATCTAAAAAATTATTTTCTATAACAATTTACTCCATAATAGTCTTATAAAAAAAATGAAAACGTCTGTGTGTATGTGGGTACATGTAATACCACTCTACTAGGTACATCTGTTAATCAATGCTCTTAACAAAACAAGTCATGTCACTATAACTCAGTATATTAAATATGCACAGAACGTGAGGAAGCCTGTTTGGTCAGTCATTAGAATGGGAAACATGATTGGCTTTCATCATGGAATTATTGTTGGTGCTAGATATGGTGGTTCCAACATTTCAAAAACAGCCAACCTTGTGGGAATTTCACACATTAGAATTTCTAGAGTACGGGGTATGTGATAATCAAAAACCTCCAGTGAGATCAATTCTCTGGTCAAAAACACCAGAATCATAGAAGAATAACAGATGTGTGCAAGATTATAGAAAGGTTCATATAAAAATGTCTTCATGACTTGGGCCTCTTACTCAACCATGGATATTGCCAAATAAGTAAAGGAAGGCATTTTCCACAACAATGCTGCTGGCATTGAAGGCCTGCACTACTCCCTATCGCTGCTCTGCTAACTTCTGCTCTGTTTTGTTGCTCTGCCACCTTAAAAACTGCAGTATGTAGACTAGGAGTCCAGTAGCTGTCCCCATACCATTCTTAACCCCCTGTAGTAAAATTCACATGCCAGGCTCCTCTTCTTCAAGTCCATTTTCGTTCCAAAACAGAAATACCATTGCCAGGTCTCCAGTACCTCCTTATTTTTGAATGCAGAATATCTCTACCATGTCCCTCTTCCTTCCCACCAAAAGTAACATACCCCTGCCAGGCTGCTTTCTATTTACTCTATCAGTAACATACGTTTGCCAGGTTTCCTTCCCTCCCTCCCTGAGACTAGTTAAAATCCCTTGCCCATTTTCTTTTAAACTTTCCTGTACTCATCTCTCTCTCAGCACTTCACTGTCAATCCATTACCATCAGCTCCAGTGGAAACACTGGGTGGGTCAAGCCTACACAGTCATGTGACTCATGTGACCACAAATTCTAATCTCAGAAGCACACAGACTCCCAGTCCCTGTCTCTTTAGGATATACCTGTCCTTAGTGTAATTGTAGATAGTAGAGTAAATGTCCAGGCACTCCAATAGCTTTAGTAACAATTATTAGAACAAAAGGAGCACTGCAAAGTTTTGACCCAAAATTGGGTCATTGTCAAGTTTTGTTCTAATAAATGCGCCTGACACTATTGGAGTGCCTGGACATTTACTCTACTATTTACATTTCTATTTTATTGGATTGTGCTGGCCCATAGTCTGGTTTAGCACCCTTAGCTTTTGAGGATTGAGTGTGGTTCCTACTTGCTATATTGTCCTTAATGTGATGGGAGATGGGTTGGCTTGGCACAATAACCTGGTGAAAGTGGAGCGAGGCATTCAATTAGTTACTAGAGAGTGGGCAGCAGGCCAGGGTCACCTCCAGTCAGGTAATTCAAAAAGTGAAGTCCCTTGCATGGTTGCCAGACAAAGAGGGTAGGCCCCATTGCCAAATTACTCTGAATCACAGTGCCATTGACTATGTTATAGGCTGTCATCCTCTGATATTGACAAGGTTGGCTCATTTAAGGGCAATTACTCATATATCCTTTAAAATAGTGGTGTGCAGATGGGCATCTCTGAATGCTCAATGCATACACTCCTCAAGAGAATTAGCTCAGTAGCTAATGACTATGATGAGTTCCATTTTTATCAATTAAGAAAAAGCAAACAGCTGCAGCTTGGAAAACATGGCCTGGTCTAGTGGTTTTTATATTTTTTCCCTGATTTGCAAACAGGTGGGTCACAAATTGCAATCAGCGAATTTAATACATGGTCTACCCTACTTGGTCTAAAATATACAGGCTGGTGGTGGTGGTGTTGATACATAATATATATATATATATATATATATATATATATAGAGAGAGAGAGAGCGAGAGAGAGAGAGAGAGAGAGAGAGAGAGAGATTTATATATAAAAATATTCACAAAATAAGTTATTTATGAAAACATGATAGGTCAGTTACTAATGACACAAACTAGCAAAAAGGTACATCATTAGGAATGTCTCAACAGATCATTATTACATTTTTGTTAATGAACTGTGACACAATATAAAATTGTCAGTGGAATAAAGATCAGGTGTGTTTTTTGCCTATTTATGTTCAAATTGCAAAATTAATAATTAGCATTCTTGAAATGTTTCACCACAAAACAGATGTGTGCATCATTTTGTTTTGTTAAAATATAAATCTTCAGCAGTCTTTTTTTGGACCCAAATCGCATTCAACATTTCTTGATCAGAAGCCTCAAGAAAATAACAGATACCAGGAATGTCATCAGGAAAGTTTGGCGGTAGATCTGCCCTCGATCGAGGTGTAAAATTGAATCCTTTATAGTCCTTCAGCATACTGGGAAAAAATGAATACAGATGATTAAATAATGAAACGTACACATTTTAAATACATTTTTTTGAATAATTGATTTCTCTCTATAAAATGCTCAGCCTCAGGAGACTATTTACTCCAGGGCACAAGGTACCCGCACTCCTAAAGTGCAGTGATTTATACACGTTACATTGGTTTTTGACTCTGTCATCACAAGAGCCTATGATGGCTTACTTAGCCACCGATGCCAATGTAGAGCAGCAATAAAATGCTTTCCATTAAGGTGAGCGATCTATTATTCTTAAAATATAAGTTCATTTCTTTTTTTACTTTGTAAAAGAAAGATGTCTAAAAAAAAAGATTAACTAACCAGATGGCACTAAGCAATTCACATCTCGCATAAGATATATTTTCCAATAAATTGCTTGGATATAAAAGATTAATTTGCCTAGTAGGATAGTTCTATACTCCCACCTGTATGTAGTAGGGCTCACGTTGATCTGTCTTGGCACGCTGCACGACTCAAACTTATTGGCAAGAGTTACATTGTTTCCAAAAAGGCAATATCGTGGCATCCTTACTCCAACAACACCAGCAAATACCGATCCCGAGTGTAGACCAATTCTCATCTTAAAAGGGAAAACATTATTTGTTTTAAAGAAAAACATAAATACAATGTAAAACACGCAAATATCATTACCACTACAGTGTGTTGAAGTGCCCTGGCACCCCCTGTCCATTGCAAGTAGTCAAAAATGGGTTTGTCTACTTGCAATGGTGCTAAAGGGCTCTCCGGGCACCATAATCACTACATCATGCTATAGTGGTTGTGGTGCTCAGAGTATTCCTTTAATAAAAGGCAGAGCAATAGCATTTATCACACTTCTTACTCTGATTTCCTTATTATCTGCACAAGTGCCATGGTTCCTCTGATTGTCCATTTAAACTATTAGATCGTTTCAGTGTCTTCTTTAGTTCAGACTGGCACCTTACCTTTAGTACAGTAAATGCATTTTCCCTTCTTGAAGTAAAGCATAATATAAGTAAAGTAAAACTAAATGGTTATCAAAAGACAGCTCATAGAAAGAAGTGGATAAACCTCCTGTTTATTGTGTTCACCTACTTTGTACAGTGATTCTCTAGGTGTATATACAGTGTAGGAAAAGGTCCCAGTCTTGTGAACGAACACAAGTCAATTTCAAGAAGTGTTATTGCTCATCTAACAAAGGGGTAAATGAATCAAGGCAAAATAAGTGCTAATTAAGGTGCAAAATTCTAAATGTTCAGAAACACCGTATTCGTATCTATGATGAGTCTGGTCCTTATTTAGCCATTTGCCCTAGAATAGCATCTGTTTTGCCTTGAAAAATATCAACCCAAGTATTTTCTCTTTCAAACTAATTGCCTCTTGAATCTGGCAGTTTCTTTTTTACTACCAAGCTGTCATAAACAGGTTAATACACTCCATTGAAAACCGAGAATTTGTCTTTGCTCTCATTATAAATAATAGATGATTAACTACTACAGCAAAACAAGAGTTTATATAACAGCATATAAAACGTCACTGCCTATAGCAACAAACAAGGATGGTTGCAATGTATCAGGGAGATCACTGCTGTCTGATTGGAATTTTCACTGGATGGTCTTTATGAATTGATAAAGGGAGAGGAACATTATATTTCTCGTTTGCCTTAAAATGGGTGATGCAGGAATTTAGCAAACATTTCCCAACACCAAGCAGGATATCAAAATCTAAATATAGATATGGTTTAACTACAAAACATTAATCTCTGTTGCTTTAGTCAACTCTGGTCTTGCTTACTCATTTTGATCAAAGTGGTAAATCAAACAAGTCTGTTTTAATAAACTTTCCAGATAATCCAGTACTATCAGAACAATTTCCCAAATGATTTATTTACAAAAAAATCCCATAGACTTTAATTTTTGCTATCATTGAAACATTTGAAAAGCATATTACATTGACAACTATGTAAGCAAGCGATTTAAAGGAACACTACAAGCACCATAGCAGCTCAGTTATAGTGCTCCTGGCATTTGGAGTGTTCCTTTAACGAATAGGCAGTATGTAGATATTCTCTATGGGATAATAAAATTGACACTTAAAGTTGAAGCCCTGTTTTTTTATTGCAACTTTCCTTTTGCAATTTCTTGCAATTTCCTAGTATTTCTAATTGCTTCTGTGAATCTGCTGACGTTAAACAGATACTATGTCCATGGGACAAGGATAAGGACCTGCTTGCACAATAACCTATGCAAGAATTATAAAATGTTTTACTTCTAAGAGTCTCTAATGTCGGAAATACAACATTTGCGTGCAACAAGATACTGATCATTGGGCATCATACGGGTTTTCATGCTTTCAGATTCTCATTAGATTTTTAATGAATATAGTGCCTGACTATAAAAAGTAATTGTTTTTCAACTCCGCAAAAGAAAGTGGAGACTAACTGTAAACTGACCTTGATAGGTTCTCCATGAGGCGATGTCACCTTGTCTGAGAGCTCCATCATCTTTAGAGCCATAAGAGCTACTTGAAATGCGTGCGTCTCGCTATCTTTATGTAATCCTCCCGCCACGCAATATGCATCACCAATTGTTTCTACCTAAAAATATACATGTTAAGGGTTTAGAAAAAGACACATGTTCAGCATAATTTATTACATTTCATCTGGGAGGTTATATTTAACAAGAATAATTTGGAAACATTGAATATAACACTCACTCGTGCCTAAACTGTAAGCATTGCTTTTGTAATCCTTTCCTACAAAAAATAAATCCTTGTTTACCCATCATATAATGTTTCTCAAAAATAGCTTTCCATGTGTTTATAATTACAGAGAATTAAAATATGTTGTCCGTTCATAGCTCAATGAGGCCTGGTCATTTTTTTTTTAATTTTGATTTTGGTTTTCCATTCCTTATGCATCCTGTATTTAAATCATCATACTCCCTCCCTTGCTACTTGCTTTTATTTATATAATATATTATCTTTTCTTCCTTGTGCCAGATCTCAACTCGTGGGTACAGCCATTTTGTTCTCCTCTGTCCATGATGTCAGCTGTTTGACATGTGTGGGATTAATTTTACTGATGGATTGCAGGTAAATTTGATTGGCAACTAAAACAGATGTTATTCATCGAAACTTGTAAAAAGGTGAATTCAACTACAGCAATAGTAAATTTTCTTTACAGTAAGAAGAAGCAATTTTCTGCCAAAAAGAGTTTTGATTTCCAATAACGAGTTCTCTCCCTTTTTGTGCTACTATTAGAAATTGCTTCAAATTGGGTGTTTTGCTTTCTATTAGATCATGGGTCCTCAAACTCCGCCCCCCCCCCCCCCCAGATGTTGCTGAACTACAACTCCCATGATTCTTTGAATTACATAGATAGCGAGAGAAGCATGGGAGTTGTAGTTCAGCAACATCTGGGGAGCCAGAGTTTAAGGACCCCTGTTTTAGATAAATAGCATAAGCAGATGTATGAAAGATTGAACTTGATGGATCTAAGTATTTTTTTTTGCTACAATGTAACTATTGCAAGGCCCAATGCTTATCTGATTTATTTTAGGTAGGGCTTGCCAAAATAAGGGCAGGTGCTTTATCAACATATTCAAACACTTAGCATAATGATAATTAAGTTGACCCACGTACAAGAAAAATAATTTTTTAGCACCTTGTATTTTAATTTGTGACACACCTACCCTATACACACCATGTATTAGGGATAGGAAGATGGTGCACCCTCCAGCCCCCAAAGTCAATATGAGATCAAAACTGAACCACCATGGATGAAAAACCATGATAAGGGATATATTGCAAGCAGTCTCACCACACTGCCAGGGATTTTACCCATCCCTTCCTGAAGGTAAGGTAGGCATAGTTTTAAAAAAGGTTGTACCAAAATTTGATGGGAGGCTGAAACACACAGTCTCTCTACACACAAAACACACAATCCACATATAAAGTTTCCTTGTACACTATCAACACACAAACCACACACAACTTCCCTGACACATGTACAGGGAGTGCAGAATTATTAGGCAAGTTGTATTTTTGAGGATTAATTTTATTATTGAACAACAACCATGTTCTCAATGAACCCAAAAAACTCATTAATATCAAAGCTGAATATTTTTTGAAGTAGTTTTTAGTTTGTTTTTAGTTATAGCTATTTTAGGGGGATATCTGTGTGTGCAGGTGACCATTACTGTGCATAATTATTAGGCAACTTAACAAAAAACAAATATATACCCATTTCAATTATTTATTTTTACCAGTGAAACCAATATAACATCTCATCATTCACAAATATACATTTCTGACATTCAAAAACATAACAAAAACAAATCAGTGACCAATATAGCCACCTTTCTTTGCAAGGACACTCAAAAGCCTGCCATCCATGGATTCTGTCAGTGTTTTGATCTGTTCACCATCAACATTGCGTGCAGCAGCAACCACAGCCTCCCAGACACTGTTCAGAGAGGTGTACTGTTTTCCCTCCTTGTAAATCTCACATTTGATGATGGACCACAGGTTCTCAATGGGGTCCAGATCAGGTGAACAAGGAGGCCATGTCATTAGATTTTCTTCTTTTATACCCTTTCTTGCCAGCCACGCTGTGGAGTGCTTGGACGCGTGTGATGGAGCATTGTCCTGCATGAAAATCATGTTTTTCTTGAAGGATGCAGACTTCTTCCTGTACCACTGCTTGAAGAAGGTGTCTTCCAGAAACTGGCAGTTGAGCTTGACTCCATCCTCAACCCGAAAAGGCCCCACAAGCTCATCTTTGATGATACCAGCCCAAACCAGTACTCCACCTCCACCTTGCTGGCGTCTGAGTCGGACTGGAGCTCTCTGCCCTTTACCAATCCAGCCACGGGCCCATCAAGACTCACTCTCATTTCATCAGTCCATAAAACCTTAGAAAAATCAGTCTTGAGATATTTCTTGGCCCAGTCCTGACGTTTCAGCTTGTGTGTCTTGTTCAGTGGTGGTCGTCTTTCAGCCTTTCTTACCTTGGCCATGTCTCTGAGTATTGCACACCTTGTGCTTTTGGGCACTCCAGTGATGTTGCAGCTCTGAAATATGGCCAAACTGGTGGCAAGTGGCATCTTGGCAGCTGCACGCTTGACTTTTCTCAGTTCATGGGCAGTTATTTTGCGCCTTGGTTTCTCCACACGCTTCTTGCGACCCTGTTGACTATTTTGAATGAAACGCTTGATTGTTCGATGATCACGCTTCAGAAGCTTTGCAATTTTAAGAGTGCTGCATCCCTCTGCAAGATATCTCACTATCCTTCTTTTGACCCATTTTGCCAAAGGAAAGGAAGTTGCCGAATAATTATGCACACCTGATATAGGGTGTTGATGTCATTAGACCACACCCCTTCTCATTACAGAGATGCACATCACCTAATATGCTTAATTGGTAGTAGGCTTTCGAGCCTATACAGCTTGGAGTAAGACAACATGCATAAAGAGGATGATGTGGTCAAAATACTAATTTGCCTAATAATTCTGCACACAGTGTATGTCCCATATACACAACACACAGTTTCCCACACAGATAACACAAAGCAAACAACTCACACACATACATTACCACATTCACAATCATCCAAATCAACAGCCTCACACTCACATTTTCCACATGCACACATCCCACAAAAAATATGCACACTCCTCCTTCACAGTCTCCCCATATAGACAGCCTTCCTGTGGAGTACTGCATTTTGTTTTAGTGTACTCTTCTTTTGCTATGACTATCTCTTCCTCATATGCTTTGTATGACATGTTTGTGTTTGTATGAATAAAACCCAGGAACAGTACTATAACTGAAAAGGTTAAGAAACCGAGACCTAGCCATACAAAGACTGTATTCTTGGAAATTAACTCTGCTCTATGACTTCTTGGGCTCTATGTTAATAATCCCAGGTACTTAATTCTTGACCATGATGAAAGGTCATGCACACTTCAATACCATAAGCCAATAGATAGACATACTTGGGAAGCAACACACACTTTAAAGTGGTCAGACTCCACCCTATGATGCTGTTACCTACTTACAGCTTTAGAAGATAGAACAATATACAGATACTCCTCACATACCGACCGAGTTCCGTTCCGACGACTAGGTCGTTCAGCGAATTGGTCAGTAAGCGAGAATCCTTCACACTGGCACAACAACCAAGTCTTGCATGCTTGAGAGCAGGTCTATGTCTGGGTAATTCCCTCGAACATGGACCAGCTCACTATCACAGAAAATCTCTTGAATCTATGTTCGGGGGAAATTCCTTCGAACATAGACCAGCTTTTAGTAAGAGGAATCCCTTGAATCTATGTTCGAGGGAAATTCCCTTAAACATAGATCAGCTCTCTAGCGTGGAGAATCCCTTGAATCTATGTTTGAGGGAATTCCCATGACTCATATTCAGGGGATTCATCATGCCAGAGAGCTTGTAGTATGTCCAAGCAGTCGGTAAGTAGGTAAGTGAGGAGTACCTGTGCAAAGTTTTTTTCTTTTAGAGTTTCCAATATCTGACAGTCCACAGCCAATAGGTGAGACCAGAATTCCAATTAAAAGAAACAAATCTTGCCTGGAAAGTCTATATCCACAGACTGGGGCATTTTTCCACAAATACCTCAAATGTTTGACTTGCTTTGAAGTGATTTTTTAAATTTTAACAGAAACTGGACAGGGGATTAGCTGCCACTGGACCTAGTACACTAAAATAGGAAATACAAACTAAATGTCGGTGTCATTGTGGAGTCATTTTGTCTTTCACACAACCCCAAAATGTCACTAGAAACATGCAAATAACCTGACACAATGTAATGCATTTCATATTTCCAAATTAATATAAACTTGAAATGAACAATTTAACCGATTAAACATTTCTTTACATGCTTTACAGTGCTCATGTGATGTATTCCAATGAGATGACTGCTGAATTTGTATTTATAACCACTGATTTGTAACTAAAACACATGCATTCTCGTTATAACACTGTCTTGTATTGTTTGCATCAAAGCTCTTGTAGTGTGGTCAAACTAAGCCGGCTATGCTGTAAAGCTCTAAAATGTTCTCTTCTCATTTGTGTCAAGTTAAATTTTTACAGTGCAGAAACATAATTGGCCGAAAGGGATTAAAACATTGAATGTAGTTCTGATTCAATGGTAATAAGGGCATGATTATATATATATATTTTTTAAATGGACTTAATGTCTTCCAAAAACTATCTTCTAGTAGACTATAACATTCAACCATCAACCTGAATGAGGTTAATGAGTGCTGATTTTCCTCTGCATATGGAACACAATTATTCACTTTATTATAATATTAGTTTTAGTTATGAAATAATGAAGCAATAAAACAAATACTGCATCAGTCAACATAATGCAAATAACAGGATCAATCTAAAAACACAAATATAAAAACATAGTGCAAACTGTGTATATATTAAATAAACCCCTATACAGGATACAACTCACAGGATGCAGAGCCGTCCCAGGCTCTATATGATATGCAGGAGGGTGCATAATGAGGCTAAAGCAATATCCTCGAGGAGAGCAGCACAGGATACAAAATGATAAATCAAAAATGTATTAAGAAACAATTAAAATAAGGGACAGTAAAGCCTAAGTAAACACCACAAGGTAAGCAAAATGTCCCAAAATACAATACATAAAAGTAATGCTGCAAATCCGTTTCAACTCTGGATGGAATATCTTAATACAGGGCATGAGAAACCTATTTACCCAGGCCATGCCGGTCTTGTCCTGGCTGGCCCTGCCTCCATGACTGAGCTCATCAATCTTGATGATCTTAGCCAAGCCAATGCTTTCCCAAAGGAAAGCATTGGGAGTCTATTGCACAAGCGTGGAAAAACAACTGCTGCGCAAATCAGCATCTCCTTATAGAGATGCATTGAATCAATGCATCTCTATGGGGAATATTCAGCGTCTCCATGCAGAGGGTGGAGACAATTAATGTAGGTGCTGCCAACTGCACTAGGAAGCATCTTTAATGACCGTCTGAGTGAATGCCACTAGAAGTATTACTTGGCAGTAATGTAAACATTGCCTTTTCTCTGAAAAGGCAGTGTTTACATTGAAAAGCCTTCAGAAAAAGGCTATAGACAACAGAACCACTACATTAAGCTATAATGCTTCCGGTGACTACAGTGTCCCTTTATACCAGGGAAGCCAAATATTGTGGAACTACAGCCCCCAGATGCTTTGCCAACATAAGGCTGGTGAAGCATCGTGGGATTTGTAGGTCTGTCATTTGGCCTCCATTGGCTTTAACCCTTTACCCTGAACTGTCCCACCGTGCGGGTCATTTACATTTTCTATAAATAAATTTGGCAAATTTGGCGAACGACACTGAAATTTTATCCAAGTGGAAAGGGTTAAAACAGTTTCATACATATAACAAGTACTTCCAAGTTGTTCCATACATATAACAAGTGCTTCCAAGTTCCACTTGGAAGCACTTGACTTGCCATCCACATAGAGTGAATTAACTCATTATTGAGTTTTATTTTATTATGATCTAACATAGGGGTCATCAACTTGGTCCCTACCGCCAATTAGTGGGCGATTCAGGCTTTTAGGTGGGCGGTGGTGGGTCACACACACAGCACCCCTCGCACACACTTCCCCCTCACACACACAGCACCCCTCACACACTTCACCCTATACACACACATTGCACCCATCACACACACACACACACACACACACACACAGCACCTCTCACACACACACATAGAAAAAAATAGAACAGAAAAAAGAAAAAAGGGAAAAACATAGATAAATGTGAGTACATATATTTTAAAAAAATCCTCCTTTCTAAAAAAAAAATAGCACTTGCGCTAAACAATTGAGTTACTGCAGCACCAGTGGGTGGTAAGGAAATTTTACCATGAACAAAGATACAAAACTGAGCAGTAGTTATTAAAAGGTTGACTACCCCTTATCTAACATAATGGATGTGGGCGTAGTATTTTTTTGGGAGGTGTGGGGGGGAAAGGGCAGCATTTCATCCTTGGACCCAGGCAGCACAATGTCTCGGGCTGACTCTGTCCATAACCATAGGTAGAGAGAATGGAACATAACATAGAGAGGCAGGGATATGTCATGACATCCCCTTCTCTCTGTTAGTGTAGAGATATTCAGGTTTTCCTTTGAGATCAAGCCCCAGGTGTTTCTGGTACCTTGCAACATCATCATAATGATCTTCAACAAGGGTTAGTTTGACTTCTTAGAAAGGTAGTTTAAGGCTTAAATAATTAGTAGCTCATTTTCCATGGTAACACATGGTAACAGACATTTTCCATGAACAGCCAATTAACACGCAGTTTCTGTGTACGCATTGTATAGGTAAAATACAATTTTAATGCTTAAAGGACCACTATAGGCACCCAGACCACTTCAGCTTAACCCCTTAAGGACCGAGGACGGTTCAGGACCGTCATCGGCATTTTTGCGTTGCCGACCGGTGACGGTCCTGAACCGTCCTAACGGTCTAATGTACTTACCCGATCGCCGTCGTTCCCCCGGCGGCGATCGGCGGTGCTCCCGTTGTGGGGAGACTGCCTGCAGCCCAGACAGTCTCCCCATGGCGGATTAGGACCCCTGTGGCCATGTGATCGCCCAACAGGGCGACCCCATGGTCACAATAGGTGTCCATGTGTCTGCCTTCAGGGGGACTGTCTGTGCTGACAGGCAGTCTCCCTGCCAGTGTAAAATCAGAAAAAAAATTAAAGTTAAAGTCAATAAATAAAAATAATAATTATATATGTGTATATATATATGATATATAGACGTATATTATATATATATATAATATACGTCTATATATTATATATATAATGTCATACTAAGTGTATTTTTATATTAATATGTACATATATTAATATAAAAATACACTTATAATTAAATTCCACACGTATATATATATATAATATATATAATAACTATATATATATTGTATATATATATTATTATAAAATACAAATAATAAGTAATTTAAATTAAATAAAAAAAGTAAAAATAATAATAAAAATTAAAAAAAAAATATTTTTCTATATGAAATTTTATTCTAACTGTATTTTGATATTAATATATATATATATATATCAAAATACACTTAGAATGAAATTGTATATATATCTATGTATATAAATAAATAAAAAGAATACGAAATATACATATGTCCATATACAAAATTACATAAATAATTATATAAATATACACGTAGACTTCAAATATATAAATATGCATATATATTTAAATTCTACATGTGTATTTATGTAATATTTTTACATAATTAAGTAATTTTATTGATTGCAATTTAAGGGACCTGCCTGCCAACCCAGGTCGAAAGTCCAGAGAATTTAATTTGTTAGCACTGTATTTTACCCTGTAACGTTCTACGACACCATAAAACCTGTACATGGGGGTACTGTTTTACTCGGGAGACTTCGCTGAACACATATTAGTGATTCAAAACAGTAAATCATATCACAGCGATGATATTGTCAGTGAAAGTTACTTTTTTAAATTTTTCACACACAAACAGCACTTTTACTGATGATATAATTGTTGTGATACATTTTCAAGTTTTGAAACACTAATATTTGTGTTCAGCAAAGTCTCCTGAGTATAACAGTACCCCCATGTACAGGTTTTATAGCGTTTTTGAAAGTTACTGGGTCAAATATATGGGTCAAATATTTTTACATTGAAAATGGGCAGGTTGGTTATGTTGCCTTTGAGAGCTTATGGTAGCCGAAGAATGAGAATTACCCCCATGATGGCATAGCATTTGCAAAAGAAGACAACCCAATGTATTGCAAATGGTGTATGTCCAGTCTTTTTTAGTAGCCACTTAGTCACAAACACTGGCCAAAATTAGCGTTCAATTTAGTTTTTTACTTTTTTCACACACAAACAAATATGAACGCTAACTTTGGCCAGTGTTTGCGACTAAGTGGCTACTAAAAAAGTCTGGACATACCCCATATTGAATACCTTGGGTTGTCTACTTTAAAAAAAATATGTACATGTGGGGTGGTATTCAGAGATTTATGACAGATAATAGTGTTACAATGCCACTATTGATACATTTTAAAAATGTATGTTTTGAAACCGCAATATCCTACTTGTACTTATAGCCCTATAACATTCAAAAAAATAGCAAAAAGCATGTAAACACTGGGTATTTTTAAACTCAGGACAACATTTTGAATCTATTTAGCAGTTTTTTTCATTGGCTTTTTTAGATGAGTAAAAGATTTTTCACATAAAAGTCAAAAAACATGTATTTTTTTCAATTTTTCATCATATTTTTTCATTTTTTTTAAATTAAATTACATGAGATTATATAAATAATGGTATGTAAAGAAAGCCCCTTTTGTCCTGAAAAAAACAATATACTACAGCTAAACAAAAACACCATAAAAGTGTCAAAAAGATGCCTGGTCGCAAATGTACAACATCGCAAAAACAGTCCGGTCCTTAAGGGGTTAATGAAGTGGTCTCGGTGCCAGGTCCAGCTAGGGTTAACCCACTTTTTTTATAAACATAGCAGTTTCAGAGAAACTGCTATGTTTATAAATGGGTTAATCCAGCCCTCAAATCCTCTAGTGGCTGTCTCACTGACAGCCGCTAGAGGCGCTTGCGTGATTCTCACTGTGAAAATCACAGTGAGAGCATGCAAGCGTCTATAGGAAAGCATTGATAATGCTTTCCTATGAGACCGGCTGAATGCGCGCGCAGCTCTTGCCGCGCGTGCGCATTCAGCCGAATGGGAGGAGAGGAGGAGGATGGGAGGAGGAGAGCTCCCCGGCCGGGGCTGGAGAAAGGTAAGTTTTAACCCCTTTCCTCTCCCCAGAGCCCGGCGGGAGGGGGTCCCTGAGGGTGGGGGCACCCTCAGGGCACTATAGTGCCAGGAAAACGAGTATGTTTTCCTGGCACTATAGTGGTCCTTTAAATATCTCAAGGAAGCACCATGCTAAAGGGTCAGTCTTAGCATAGTAACAACTGCTTGCGATTATAGTGGTTATGGCACAGTTGTCATGCCTTAGTTGTGGGCTAAACCACTTACAAGCATTTTTCACTTCTAAACAGCTTGACTCAGAACCAGATAATTTCGCAGCCAACTAACACTGTAACCATTAATGTGGTCTGTAGTTGTTATGGTGCTTAGATTGCCCCTTTAATCTCAAAGGTTCTAACACATCTATATGAATTAGATTTGTTTCCACCAAATTTTGTACATGTGATGTTTTATTTCGCAATAATTTTTTTCCCCAAAAAGATTTTTGCGAAAATGAATCAGAAGAACCAAAAGGGAGCAAAAATGGGCCAGTCGGTGTGCTGCAAAATTTATACAGAATATAAATATTTTATAGTCCACTGATAGGAGCATTTTCCTGTCATTTGGTTCACATTTCAAGAGTGTCATGTGATTCTGTCGGCGTGGTTGCACATAAAGTAAGCAACCACGCCGACAGAAACAATTCTTACTTACCTTGTTCATGCCAGATCACTGCCCGACCTCCCTTCGGTCCGGTCCCCAGCGGGTGCAACCCGTTGCGGTTCAGATTTTTGTAATAAATGTGCATGTAACGTCATGTCATAGACACGCATGCATGTTTTGGGGTCAGAGGTCGGAGGCAGCCAATTACAGTAAAAGGAGGGGTATTTAAACCCAAATTATCTTTCTGTCAGTACCCTGTTTATCTTTGCTGGTTCTCCGAGAGTGTGTTCCTGATCGTGTTATTATGGATTTTGACTTTGGCTTTATTTTGACTTCCCTGATTTCTGGTATCCTTGACTTTTGGCTTTCCCTCATCCTTGTATTTCATTCTGTATCCCTGACCTTGGCAAGTATTTTGACTATTCTTGGATACGTTAAGTCCGGTCATTCTAAGGTCCGGTTAGACGTTATCCTTAGTCCTAGGTGTGATACTATTTCTGCGTGCTGGATCTACAGTAATCCTGACAAAGAGAGACAAAGTAACCAATAGAAAGAAAAAGAGGAGGGGCAGTAAAAAAATAAATCTATATTTAAATGGTATATAATATATAAATAGATAAAAAAATTTCCTGAAACTCCTTTTTTCCCTCTATTTGTCACTTTTCACCTGGTCTGTGAATAAATTAACAATTGGTGGCTGCCCTCTTGCCATGAATGATCTTTTTTTCCCATCAATAATCTTAGATGCTGATGTTGGCGGTGTCCGGCTACTAACTGAGCAGGAGCCAAGACATTTTAAATGAAACACACTGTGTATAAGATAAGTTAGAAATCAACTTTAAATTTAACTCCTGAATGGAAGAGAATTGAGAAGTGAGACTGCAGGGACACGATCGCTACGCGGAAACATGCCATTTAGCAAAAATTGAGTGTCTCTTTAACCCCTTAAGGACCAAACTTCTGGAATAAAAGGGAATTATGACGTGTCACACATGTCATGTGTCCTTAAGGGGTTAAAAATGACTATTCGTCTCCACAATAAATGCCCAATTTTTCTTAAAGACAACCCAACATTGTGTGCTTGTAACACTGTAGTTAGCTGTTAATTAACGTGAGTCATACTGAGTTTTCAGCTATTGGCGAATGCGTTCTCAGAGAATAAGATTCTAAATGTCACAGATTACTAAAATAGTAAAAGATCCAGATAAGGAAAATGATAACTATAAGTAAATAAAATACAGTTTTAAATTGTGCAGAGCTGTGTATATGAACTAAAAAGTAGATAAATAATACAATGTATATTGTGACAGAGTATTGGGAATGGTGGTCAGGGGTGTATATCTGGCACCCAGACTTTTGTGCAGCCACTATCCTGACATAGGGGGGTTAGCACATACAGCCCCAGGGAAAGTTACGTTTAAATTTTTTTCTATGTTGTTATTTGGGTCCCTGGGGTGGAGTATTCAGAAGAGTAGGGTGGGCCGATTCTCCACCCACTGTCAGAGTGGCTGTGCATGAGTCCAGCCAAGGTTCTGAGTTCTGGCTCATTAGCCTCACCTGTAGGGGCTGTGAGCAGCTTTGTAACTGCTCTTAAAGCAGGGTGAAGGGAGGAAGTGTTTTGTGGAGAAATAAGGTTGGAAGGTTTTCTACTATTTGTAAGCATTGCTGCTATATATATCCTGTTGTACCCTGATATACCTGGCTACTTACTACCAACAGAAACATGCCAGAGGCCTTTTAAACTGGACTTTGTCTTGACCTGGCTTCCTTACCCTAGTCTAGAGGGCTGTGCAGTTGCCAAAAGATCCTGGACAAACACACACAAGGAAGTAAGTTTGTCACAATATATAATGATTGATTTATATATATATATATATATATATATATATATATATATATATATATATATATATATATATATCAAAATAAAACAAGAAATAATAATTATTCAATCTGTGACCGTCAACCTAAAAATTAGATGTTACTTTACCTTGTATATGTCCAGTTCCCCGCACTGATAATCAAAAAGTGTGTACAGTTCATTAAGCATTGTGATAACCTGCATCGGTGAACAATGTGAGCAGATTGCTGTAAACCCCACAATGTCTGAAAATAGCATTGTTACATTGTTAAATTTCTTGGCTTGCACTGTCTGCCCTTGCCACAGCTGCTGAGCCACTTCGCCGGGAAAGATTGAGCATAAAAGATCAACTGTCTTCTTTTTCTCCTCTTCTAAAGCTCGATGTGTCACTTCTAAAGTAGCCTTAAGCTTTCCCAACCTCTTCTTTAATCCGTCCTGTGCTCGTGCTTGTTCTCCAATAAGTACAACATCCCTTAAAGCATTGTGTATGGGAATATCTGACAGATACAGCCCACATCCAGTAAAATCCTCCAGTCTGTCCACACATGGAGATCCCAAGAACAAAATGGCACTGGATTCAAAGACGTAGATCATTTGGCCTTTCAGATTCATTGTCTGTGAATGCAAAGAAAAGAAGTATTATTTGCGACTTGCACAGTGATTATGACAGATGTCTATTTTTCCTTTAATTAAATACATCACTCGTCACCGCCTTTTTTGTCCATTTTTTCTGTTTCACTACTTATTCCTCTTTCCATCAATATCTCACCATTCTATCCCTCCTTCTATTTCAGTGTGCAATGCAAGTACTATGGTTTATCATCTTCTTACTCACCCTCCATTTTAGGCTTCCCTAATTTCCCTCTTCCAATTCGAATGGTCCACTTACCCACCTATTCTAGTTACACTTCCCCTCATGTTAAATTAAGGTCCTTTTCTGTTTGTCCTCTTTGTTTTAGTAATCATATTTAAATTCTTACTATCCTTCAATGCTGTCACTTCAAAACACAATTTATTTCACATGTTTTCAACGCAAAGAATCACTTTATATCTCAACAGTAACTTGTTTTTTTACTCTCCCGATTACAGCCACTTCTGCCAATGACCTTCACCAGTCCTTCACATTCTCCAACATTATACAGTATTTACAGTTCACACCAATATATAGAGGTTCACTTATTCTAACACTGTTGATAATAATAAATAATGATACATTTATTTTCTGTTGTATTTAAACAAAAAACAAGTCAAGAGTTCTGCTCGTGGAAAATAAATTACAAAAATTTTTGGATAATTTCAAAAAACATGTTAAGGAAAAAAAAAATACAAAAAAGAGACCATAAGGATTTTAAGGAAGGAAATATCTTTAGAATCAAAGGAAAATTTAGAATATGTACTAATAGCAGAAGCAGTTCCACATCAGGAAATGCTGATTGGACTGATTCTGATTCCAGAAATTCTAGACCTAACAGAAACCAACGTAATAGAGACTACTCCAAATCCTACAAAAACAAAAGCATCTTAAAAAATACAAACAGAAATGTGACTTTCCCAGATACTCCTGTGGCAGCTACTACTGAAACTACAACAAGAATAGATACAACCATGACATCATCTTTTTTTAGAGGAGGATTGTCCCCTTCCACAGAGACGCAGATTAAGAGACAGAAGACGATGGGAGTACAAACCAGACAGAGGAATAAATCAGATCTGACAAATAATAACTTAAACCAGATAGTCAACCTTTCAAATGTTACTCTCCAACCACATCACTCCTCCCTTTTGGGCATGGGTCCTTTCCTTTATACCCACACCAAGCACTGATAAATTTGAGTGGATCAAGGATACGAACTTCTTTGGTCGGAAACTGGCTTTAAATGTGGTACATAAAAGAAAAAAATTTAAACTAGCTAAATAAGCGGGTTTATCCCCAGAGGACTATCAACACTACCTAACATTACAGTCCCTGTTGGATGAACAGGTTATCGAACAACTACTTACAACACTTAAGCCAGAAAATTGGTTCACACCAAACCTGAAACAGGTATCTAGTGTGGACCTCTTTATTAAAATGACCACAGATGAAATTAAGTCCTTGAAGACCCCAGCCAGGGTACATGACAATCTAACTCCTCTAGAACGGAAAGCCCTTAGAGAACAGAATTAAATTATTAAACCATCAGAAAAGGGGGGAAATATAGTTCTATTAGACAGGGAGAAATATATTGAGCTCTGTATTGACCATCTGAAAGATCCAGAGTCTTACAGACTATTACCTAAGGACCCTTGAACTTAAAAATATCTTGGAACCAGCAGTAGAGGTTGGCATTATTACTAGAGAAGAATACAAATTTATTCTACCACATCTAAATCCAACAATTGCCCTCTTTTACTGCCTACCGAAGATCCACAAGGATGCACAGAACCCTCCAGGAAGACATATCATCTCTGGAAATGGCTCAATTACGGAAATAGGTAGTCACGTCCTATAGAGACTACTACATCCATTGGTCACCAGTCTTAAATCTCATCTGCAAGACACAAAACACACGCTGTTGCTCCTGGAGAATTTAGAAGTACCCCCCTACAGCATGTTGGGAAGTCTTGATGTGGTAGCACTATATAATAACATTCCACACGATAAGGGCCTCACAGCTACTTCTTACTTCCTAAACAAAATCTCTAAATTCACACCAGCCCAAAGGGAGTTTATAATACAATTACTTGAATTTATCCTTACGCACAACTTTGTTTGTGTTTAATGGACAATACTATATACAGCTTAGGGGCACAGCCATGGGTATGGCCTGTGCCTCAAGTTATGCTGTCCTCTATTTAGGCTGGTGGGAAGAGACTATTCTAGAAGAAACCATCAAAGATCACTACGGGACATATATCTTCAGCTGGCATCGCTATATAGATGATATACTGATTTTCTGGCTGGGACTCAAACTTACATACCTTATTGATGCAGAACACCTAGTTTTCCTTGACAGCAACAAATAGATTGCTTCACTGGACTAGCCACTATCCAACCAAACTTTTGTCAGGAATACCATATGGGCAACATCTGAGGGCCAGATGAAATTGCTCAAATGATAAGGCCTTCTTTTATGAAGCAAAGAAATTAAGAACTATGCTCAAACAAAAAGGATATCCAAATAGAATCTTAAAAAAGGCATTTCAACAAGCACTGGCCCAAAATAGAGGTGAAAGTCTGAGAGCCATGAGACCCAAGGAGGAACAAAAACTAATTAGATGTGTGGGTACTTATGGCCAATATTGGGATCCTGTGTTAAACATCATGTACCATAATTGGCCAATTCTACAAAATGACATTGATCTACAAGATAACATCTGCAAGTTTTCAAATATAACAGCACGCAGATCTAAGAATCTGAGGGACCAACTTGTACATAGCCATATCGAACCAATAAAACCACAACCCACATGGCTAACACAGACAACAGGAACATATCAATGCGGCCATTGTAGGGCCTGTAAATTTATTAAACCCACAAAATCAGTCATGAGCACAAGAATTCAGAAAGAGCATAAGATCAAAGAATGTATTTATTGTGGCTCTGTACGAGTGGTCTACCTGATAACATGCAGTTGTCTGTACGAGTGGTCTACCTGATAACATGCAGTTGTGGTCTACCTGATAACATGCAATTGTGGCTCTGTACGAGTGGTATACCTGATAACTTGCATGTTATCAGGTCTACCTAATAACATGCAGCTTAGACCAGTGATGGCGAACCTATGGCGCGCGTGCCACAGGTGGCATGCCGGGCCCTCTCTGTGGGCACGCGGCCATAGGTTCACCATCAATGCAGAGTAGGCACCTGCCTGCCTGCCTGCCTTTTTTGGGCAGGCGCCTACTCTGCTTCCGTGTCGGGAGGAAGGGGGGAGGGATCTTTGAAGCAGCTCCCCTGTCCTCCCGCACAATGCTGTGTGGAGCGTTGCCGAACGTTACCATGGCAGCGCTCCACACAGCATCGCACAGGAGGACAGGGGAGCTGCTTCACAGATCCCTCCCCCTGCAGTGCTTACCACCACCGGGCCACCCCCCACAGCATCCCTACCCCCAGCACCCTTACCCCCGCCCAGCACCCCTACCCTCCACACAGCACAGCACCCCTCTCACACACACATTACCCCTCATACACACACACACACACACACACATAAAGCACCCGCCCCACACACACACAGCACCCCCCCACACACACAGCACCCCCCACACACACACAGCACCTCACACCTCAATACAGTATGTGTGTGTATTCAGCAGTCTGTGTGTGTGTGCGTGTATTCAGCAGTCTGTGTGTGTGCGTGTATTCAGCAGTCTGTGTGTGTGTGTGTATTCAGCAGTCTGTGTGTGTATTCAGCAGTCTGTGTGTGTGTATTCAGCAGTCTGTGTGTGTGTATATTCAGCGGACTGTGTGTGTATTCAGCGAACTGTGTGTGTGTATTCAGCGGACTGTGTGTGTGTACTCAGCAGTCTGTGTGTGTGTACTCAGCAGTCTGTCTGTATGTGTATTCAGCAGACTGTGTGTGTGTATTCATCAGTCTCTGTATTCAGCAGTCTTGTGTGTGTGTGTGTATTCAGCAGACTGTGTGTATGTATTCAGCAGTCTGTGTGTGTATGTATTGCATTTGTTGGAGATACTAATAAATATAAGCTTAATTTTATCTATTTATATCATTATTTAAAATTTGTATAATTGAACTCTCTGTGTTCTTTTAAAACAAAAGTTATTAGTTTGGACAACAGTTCGAGTTGTTTTTTCTAAACTTAAACCTCAGTATTTGGGTTTAATTGCCGTGTTGGCACTTTAAGGAAATAAAAGTTGGCATGTATTGCGGTTTGGGCACTCTGGCTCAAAAAGGTTCGCCATCACTGGCTTAGACGAAGAATCCTACAACATATTTGCTCAATAACGAATCCTAATGTGTCAACTCCAATCTCTAATCATGTTAGAAAATTTCATAATGGAGATCCCACACATCTAACCTTTCAGGCATTAGAAAGACTTACTATGAACTCCAGGAAAGGTCATTTTAATAACACTTTAAAACATTAATTCCAGAGGGCCTCAATGAGGAATTTAATTTTACACCCTTTATCCATAAATCATTTATGGGATAAATCCAGAGTCTTTATCACTCCTGATCCTGCATGGGTGTTATAATGAGCTTACTACATCTAATTGCTAGAAGTCTCAAATAGCTGCACTAAACAGCGAACTTGTTATATTTCCTCTTCATTCTTTAATATCTTTACAACAGCTACACAAAGCTAATTAAGTAACAATGTTACTATTCTCTCAAGATACATGCTATCTTTTTAATCCAAGGTAACATAAACAAGAATACTATTCTATCCATTTGAAATTTACATCAATTAATTATTGAAAACTACTTACCATGTATCTTGGAATAAACAAAGCTAAAGTAGCCTATAGTCTAGTATATGTAAGCATTTGGTCTTTACATACAACTAGTGCGATCCCAACACTGTAGGACTGTAGGTCAGGAATGACCATTTAATCTTGCTTTATCATTTATAACATTTATAATATCTACATTAAGCTATTCAAGTAACACAGCTTTATTCCGTCAAGGTACATGCTATCCCATGATATTTATTAAGATGGTAGGATATCATTCTAAGCCTCCATCGATTATAAGTATTGGAATTCGTATACCACTAATGCGATTTCAACCCTTTAGGACTGTCTAATTTTGGACACAATCTAAATTTTGTCTTTCGTTTTTTCAATAACTATATCTCCGTACATTCTATAAGACATACAAGACATATATAAGTCCTCAGTATTATAAATATTTGGTCTTTACATACAACCAATACTTTAGGACTTGTCAATCTGATCTATTACTTATTTTTATCTCAACAGCAACATCTGCTTTTATCTTACTTCTCCCAACATTTAGCTGGAGAGTCTGGTGTCGTGAGTACTTGAGCAGGCCTCCAGCTGTGAGATTTTTGATGCAGCCCCTTCAATGGCCTTTTTATAGCAAGCCATGTCTGCCGCCAGGTCTTTTGCGGAGATCTGCCAGCATCCTCATAAGTTGGTCTGCAGTGACCGGATCCCCGGTTTTCTGTGGTACCGTTTTGTGGTCTGGCATGGGCCCAGGGGATGTTCCTTCCAGGAGGTCTGAGGCAAACTTCTCTGAGGAGTAGGAGGTGAGGTCGTCGGCCAGCGCCATTTTGGACCATGCGGCCTGCTGTGAGTTCCGCAGCATGTCCCTGATATCTCTCCCTTGGGAGCTTTTGTCCGCTTTTGGATTCCACCATAAAAAGCCTCGTTAGAGTGAATCAGTGCCGGAGCTCCAAGATTTGCGTCCGCTCCATTGCCCTGCTGACTCCGCCCCTTCAATTATGTATTTGTTCATACAAAAACAGCCTGAAAAAGTTGCATTTCTCTTCTCTGCTAATTTACATTGTTATGGGAGTGGAGGAGCCGTTTAACTTGCAATGGCAGTAATACGCAGCATAATGTATTGAGCGACCATGCTGCTATTAACACTCACTTTCAAAATGTAATCTCTAGATAAACACTTCAGGCGATGTAACTTGTTAAATATTACAAGCTTGCACTGTTCCCATAATAGTCCATCGTTGTTTAAGGTCAATTTGGATATAATATCCTAATTGGAAGTCATCTTATTGGACCATTTATGGACCTTAGCAGAGTCATATTTGCAAAAATTACAGCATAGCATAGGACAATATGACCACTGCAATCCACCTCTTCTTGAGCACAAATCCTTACTATTATGAGCTGATTCGTGTAGATCCACAGATCACTTTCTTTCTTAGAGCAGGATGCTACCAGTTTATTCAGGAAATATAGAGATTCAAAATATATCACTTTTTCAGCAGCAGCAAAGGCCAGATCTTCTGCAAATGTTTTAGAAGGCTGGAAAAATTGGAAACACAGATAGATCTGAATTTGCTGGATCCTTCCTTCAATTTCCCCCTTATTTCACAGATGAGTAGACAAGTCATGCAATCTTTTCATGTTCACTGTTGTCTCTTTTACAGATTTATTTTCAGAAACCATACAAGATAAAATATATTTAAGGAAAGTCCATTGTATCTAAATGACCAATAGATTAGCTTCCTGTTCATTCATGGAAACAATTAACTGCACAAATCATAATGGGCTTCGAGACAATGTGAGTCTGATGGTGTACTTCTTCAGAAATGATTGGTACCGTTCTAAATATTTGACCCTTATTAACTTGTTTTTATTAATACTGCTAAGGTGACTACTTAGCTAGCTACCCAGGTAGACCTTACATTTTTCTATTGCTTGACTGTAATGTAAGCAAAGGAAATATCCTTCTCACAATCTGCATCATTTTCATTCTCATAATAATTAGCTTTAGGTCTCAGTGTATTCTCATGATATCTGGACTCCCTTAACATTTCTTCATACCCGTGGAGTATAACCATTCCTCCAACACTTGAAGTATATAGTCTTCCAAAAGCTTAGTTATGTATTGGTCCAGCTGGATAGGTCCTACTCCAGAAAATGCATGTAATGTTTGGCAGATTTAATTTCAAGAGAAGGGTGCCACTGCCATACTTTCAGCATTCTGTTGGGCCACCTGCTTTCAAGAAGAGCCAGAGAGAACTTTAATCACAGTTTGCTGTTTTCTTTGAGATATAGCTACAGAATAATTTCCCTAGTTATCTAGGAAATTCCTCTAGCCTAAGCATTTCCCAATATTAATATACTTGTTCAAGGCAAAATAGTTTGTTTAGGCCGAATTCATTTATTCATTCATGTGGCGTTTTGGTTCAAATTTCGTCCATTCAATAGTTTTGGGAAAAATAATTTAGATGAAATAAAAGAGCACAAAAATGGGCCAATCAGTGTAAAGCAAAATATAAATATTATGTACAGATATTAGGTACATCGGTTTCATAGATCAAGTGAGAAGAAGTAATCAACAGAGGGAAAAGGAGTAGGAGCAGTAAAAAAAAAAACATGGACAGAGAAACTCACATTTACACACAAGTATGCTCAGGCACATACACAGGTACACAATGCCAGAGAAATAGATACACTAATTCAGAGTAATACACACACACACACACACACACACACACACACACACACACACACACACACACACTCTCTCTCTCTCTCTCTCTCTCTGTCACACATAGACATGTACATAACTCTAGACACACAGATGCACTCAGCCCCCCATACAGCTCTCAGCCTTGTCCACACAGAGTCACAGCACACATTCTCATAAACACAACACCCAGTCTACAGACACACATCACTCACAGAAACAGAGCCCCTGGCTCTAGGAGGGAGTCCCAATCTGACACCCTGCCTAGGGCCCTGAGCAACCTTAACGGACCACTGCACACACCGAAAGCACTTCAGCTTTTGGTGTGTGCAGTGGTCCTTTAACCCCTTAAGGACACATGACATGTGTGACATGTCATGATTCCCTTTTATTCCAGAAGTTTGGTCCTTAAGGGGTTAAGGTTGCTTTCTGGGTGAGGAGTATCCTATGTTAATCCCAGTTTATAAAAGTGCTGATTTCTATGAGAAGTTGGCCATTTTATAATTACACTATTTGATACCCCCTGTTTGTCATACAAACAGCCAGGGAGGATTTTTTTTTGTAACCCCATGGACAGAAATCAGAATCACAATTCAAACAAAACTGTTTGCTCATTGTCCTTTTAGTATGTTTTGTAAATTCATCCACATGGTGCTTCAGAGTTAAGGAATTAAGATGATACGCTGATCACCCAAATTGCAAACCTCAATTTGTTTGAATCTGAATGCACAAGTTTAATATTTAACACATTTTAAAAAATATCTATTAAAAAAATAGTACCTCTGTATAGTTTACGTTAGCATTTCCCAAACCAGGAACAGGCTCAACTCTTCCTACATATTACAGGGAATCTCATTTAAACAAACCAAACATACTAGGGACTCAAATGTGTGTGTATATGACATCATATAGATAGAAAGGAAAGTATGCATGCTAATTAGAAGAGTACTCTTCTAGCACAAGTAAATTGAGGCTAATAATGGTTCAATTCCTTTTGTACTCAAGTTACCCATTAATACAGTCAGGTCCATAAATATTGGGACATCGACACAATTCTAATCTTTTTGGCTCTATACACCACCACAATGGATTTGAAATGAAATGAACAAGATGTGCGTTAACTGCAGACTTTCAGCTTTAATTTGAGGGTATTTACATCCAAATCAGGTGAACGGTGTAGGAATTACAACAGTTTGTATATGTACCTCCCACTTTTCAAGGGACCAAAAGTAATTGGCTGCTAAGCTGTTCCATGGCCAGGTATGTGTTATTCCCTCATTCTCTCATTTACAAGGAGCAGATAAAAGGTCCAGAGTTCATTTCAAGTGTGCTATTTGCATTTGGAATCTGTTGCTGTCAACTCTCAATATGAGATCCAAAGAGCTGTCACTATCAGTGAAGCAAGCCATCATTAGGCTGAAAAAACAAAACAAACCCATCAGAGAGATAGCAAAAACATTAGGTGTGGCCAAATCAACTGTTTGGAACATCCTTAAAAAGAAAGAATGCACCGGTGAGCTCAGCAACACCAAAAGACCCGGAAGACCACAGAAAACAACTGTGGTGAATGACCGAAGATTTCTTTCCCTGGTTAAGAAAACACCCTTCACAACAGTTGGCCAGATCAAGAACACTCTCCAGGAGGTAGGTGTATGTGTGTTAAAGTCAACAATCAAGAGAAGACTTCACCAGAGTGAATACAGAGGGTTTACCACAATATGTAAACCATTGGTGAGCCTCAAAAACAGGAAGGCCAGATTAGAGTTTGCCAAACAACACCTAAAAAAGCCTTCACAGTTCTGGAACAACATCCTATGGACAAATGAGACCAAGATCAACTTGTACCAGAGTGATGGTAAGATAAGAGTATGGAGAAGGAAAGGAACTGCTCATGATCCAAAGCATACCACCTCATCAGTGAAGCATGGTGGTGGTAGTGTCATGGCGTGGGCATGTATCGCTGCCAATGGAACTGGTTCTCTTGTATTGAATGATGATGTGACTGCTGACAAAAGCAGCAGGATGAATTCTGAAGGGTTTCGGGCAATATTATCTGCTCATATTCAGCCAAATGCTTCAGAACTCATTGGACAGCGCTTCACAGTGCAGATGGACAATGACCCTAAGCATAAGCAGCCAAAGAGTTTTTTAAGGGAAAGAAGTGGAATGTTATGCAATGGCCAAGTCAATCACCTGACCTGAATCCGATTGAGCATGCATTTCACTTGATGAAGACAAAACGGAAGGGAAAATGCCCCAAGAACAAGCAGGAACTGAGGACAGTTGCAGTAGAGGCCTGGCAGAGCATCACCAGGGATGAAACCCAGCGTCTGGTGATGTCTATGCGTTCCAGACTTCAGGCTGTAATTGACTGCAAAGGACTTGCAACCATGTATTAAAAAGTGAAAGTTTGATTTATGACTGTTAATCTGTCCCATTACTTTTGGTCCCTTAAAAAGTGGGAGGCACATATACAAACTGTTGTAATTCCTACACCATTCACCTGATTTGGATGTAAATACCCTCAAATTAAAGCTGAAAGTCTGCAGTTAAATCACATCTTGTTTGTTTCATTTCAAACCCATTGTGTTGGTGTATAGAGTCAAAAAGATTAGAATTGTGTAGATGTCCCAATATTTATGGACCTGACTGTATGTTTCAAGTGCAAAAGAAATGTGAGCAACTGTATTGTTCATGCAAGTGCAGCCAACAGTAATAAAATGACAAAGGTGGACCTATTAAAAATATACAGTCAGCCACGGCCAGTTGAGGCTTTCAACACCTCCACTTGCATTTCCAGACAAAGGTTATGTCACTACATGCAATGGTTTTATTTATTTATTTGGAAAAGACATATGAGTAATCAAGGTGTGGAAGGTGCAGAAAAACAGCTGACAGATATAAACTCCTGTGTAAGGACTTCTTCTTGTCTTTTATTATTAACTGTGTCCTAAAATGATTCAATGGCTGCATGCCACTGACCCAGGTAAAGGTATCAGAGATTTCTAGTGCTGTCAAGCTAAAAATCAGTACTGCCTGTCTGCAAGGGTACATTATGGTGAAGAAAATCACTTGGCAGATAAATTGTTAAATTTAAAATAAATAAAAGGCAAATTCTGTCATTTTAGTATGTGCATTATGTTTCAAAAAAATTCTTAAATATGTAGAAAATATCACAATGTTGTACATCATATTACTCCAGCATCGAACTCTCCAGGCCCCTGTTGATCATCATAGCAAGGGGTTGGGAGATAGACAGTAGACTTGTGGAATGTTTAAATTCTTCCAAATTGATACAGTTAGGATTTTTAAATTTTTTTTAGTAATTTTTGGTTTTTGAATTATGGGTCAGTTGGAAAACTTGGGTCGATCCGAAATAGCTGATAAAGCCATAGAATTAAGGATTCTATGTGCCTGTAAAGTGTAAATTACAGTAACTATAAATTACTGATTCAAAGTTATTGTTAAGTGAAACTGGTTACTAACATTTTTCAGTTCTTCTTAACTGATACAGTTCAGATTTTTCAAAATAACACAGAATCCATGGCTAGTAGACGGCTAGTAGACGCTAAAGGTTTTTTGAGGCCTGAATGCAGCTCAGAGATTAGTCTAGCTCCCTCTCAAACATGCATGATATGAAGTTCTTTGTAGGTAATACTGCCTTACAACACAAAGCTATCTGTATTATCTAATTAGGACATAAAAGCAAGATGGTGTCATCTTGAGGGGCTGAAATGTAAATATTTGTCAACCTGGACTATTGGCATGCAGGACTCTTCTCACATATGAAATGTTCTCTACTATTAATATTGTATCACACACTCTGCTACAAACCCAAATAGCACAAGATTAATGACATGTAGAAAAAAAATAGAAAATCCTCTTTTATATGTAATGTGCAAATTATCAATTTTTCCAGGCTCAAAATATGCATGTTGCCACATTAGCTGTAATTTAAAATGTCATTTTCAAAAAACATTCAAATAAAAATATAATTCAAAAATCCAAGACTCAGTGGAAGTCAGCCTGACACTGACTACAAACCTGTCAGAACTCATTATGGGTTATGTGTACTCCAAATATAATGAGGTGCTGAATTTTAGCTAAAATGTTGAATACACAAGTAAACCATGAAAGACTGCAGTCTTATAATATGTGCATTGACTCAGGGCATGGATATTAATTCAAAATGCATTATTAACTAATTTGCACATCTGCGCTTTCAATGTATTTATACAGCATAAACTCTCGAAGTGTTAAAGTAATCGTATTTTCTTGTTTTAATTGAAAATTGTGGTTTCATTAACTCATTCCCTTGTGTGTGCTCAAGAAACTCATGAACAATCTGCAAAATAAGTATTCAAAAACAATAGCATTCAAATTGTTAAAATATAAAAAAGCACTTAATACACAATAAAAGAAAAAAAGTAAAAATTACTATAAAACTCTGCTTTATTCCATTAATGGATCCATCACCTCAAAGCAACCTCTGTACATTTAGGTTTCGGACAAATATTTCACTTTGCCTGAAAAAAGGGACAGCATCTATGCACCAAAACCACTTCATTAAGATGAAGTCATTTTGCTACATAAGAGTGTCCCTTTAATAGTTTTTTACTATATAAATAACTGCAGTAGAGACTACTATACCCAGGTTTTATCACTTGCTGATTATACACTTCGACCAATTGGTTTCTATTTTATGGTACTGTTTTCTGTACAATAGCGCAGCCCTTAACTCCTCTTTTCTCCTCCTATCTTACTAAGGGTCTTGAGGGATTCCCTTTTTAGGGTTGCTGCTTTCTTCTCTGTTATTAAGCGCAGACTCTTCCCCTCTGTTTTTATAATATATATATATATATATATATATATATATATATATATATATTTATATATATAAATATCTCCCACAATCAAGTTTTCTATTGTAGCTGCAATGCTTTCCTAAGATCAGTTTGACTCTCTGAAAATTGTAATGTAGCTATTTTGCTGAATTAATAGTTTATCTTAGTATATAATAGAAAGGACCATTATGATTGTTTTACTTTGAAAAAGCTAATGTGATTGATATGCCCCTTTAAAAAATAAAAAAAAATGAGAACCACAGGATTAACTGTAGAATACATTTCTTGCAGGTCTGGATTAACATAGGGGCTAAAGGAGCTGAGGCTCCAGGCACATGCCCCAGGAATAGGCCCGTTGATTTATATATAATTTTTTTCTTATTTTTTTTACTGTCATTAGTTGCATGCCTGCATAACTTATTGCTCATGCAGTCCCTCAGGCAGACCTGACTCCTTTCCAGCTGGGTTTGCCCCTTTGGGTGGTGCTTGTGATGTGATTTGCATCACCGTCTTACCTACTTTTACCCTGTCCACCAGTTTACGCTTCACAAGACACCAATGTTGGGGGTATGGATAGGTTTGAGAGATGAAAGCAAGAGATTAGTGTAGGATATTTGTATTTAATAAATACATTCTATGAATTTCTTTCTGGCACCTCCTCCACCGGATAAAAGACACTTGGGAGGTATGCCATCTTTACTGTTTTCTGTTGCTAAGATTCTGTAATAAGACTTATTATAATTTTCAGCACCAGGCCCTGATTTCTTGTGAACGGCCATATACACTGGTACAGAAGGACAAATGACTGGCTTCCACATCACATTAACTGGAGCATTACATTTATTTATTTGACGTAAAACATTATTATTGCAGCTTCATTTTTATCTCACCTTTGATGCTTCTTCTATAGTGGAGTCCCATCGTTTTATTCTTATAATGAACTGCATATTCAACATTGTCATGATCCCACTAAATGTGCTTCTTATTTTAGGGGAAAGTATATCAAAGTGGTCTTCAAAGCTGGTTTTCCCAGGTATATCCCTTTTGTTAAGCAGTTTCTTCACACCATTTCCAATCTGTAACATGGTCATATCCTTATCAAACATAAAATGAAATGGAAAAGTCTTGGCGAAAATTGGAGCAGAAATAACAACATATGACTGTGGTTTACAAGGTGATAAGGAGGGGCGAATATTTTTCATTTGAGCAGAGTACAGTAAGTAGGGTTCCTTAATAAATTCGTTGCCTTCACTAAAACAATGCGGAATCAACTTCACTTCCACTTCAGTTTCATACATAATATATGCTGCAGCTTTAATTATTCCAGGTAGGATTAATATAGTTATATTCTTAGGGAAAAAATAGTACACATTTAAGAAATCTTGATCTTTTTCCAAGCACAAAATTGAGCCTTCCTCTAGTCCACTACTTTTTTCCTGTGACCGCGATTGGCCACTCTGCTTCAAATGAGTACTGAAGCTATTTAAGAAGTCCTTCAACGTGCCTGCCACTACTTCCAAAATATGTTCATCTTCATCATAGCATAATCTAAAGAGTTCTTCACCCAGACATGCTTTGATACTTTCTACTGGAACACCTGAAATTGGAAAACATTTGAACATATCAATATGTGGTTGAGATATAGTTTGTTAAATTAGTAATGGACAAAAGCCAAAATAAAGGGTTTCTGAACTGTGTAAACTAGCAATTTGCTTTTTTGGGCCTTGGTTAAAGGGCCTTGTTCAGAAAAATCTCAAAACAATAGGCCTTGATTTAATATTTTTGGATAACATTTCAAACAATGTAATATTTTAGAATTTTTTTTTTTTTAAATCTTTATTTTGTTGAGACTTTATGTTAATCAGTACAGAAAGGAAAAGTGGAGTTAATGCAAGTATACATGTTCCAATTATGTAGATGACATATTAACTCTCGAACAAACTGTCTAATTTTTTCAAGTTTTATGTAGATTATTATTATTATTATGATATTTATATAGCACCATCAAATTCCGCAGTGCTTTACAATGGGTGGACGAACAGACATGTAGTTATAACCAGACAAGTTGGACACACAGGAACAGAGGGGTTGAGGGCCCTGCTCAATGAGCTTACATGCTAGAGGGAATGGGGTAAAATTACACTAAAAGGTAAGGATAGTATTAGACTAGTGACAGTTGCAGAAGAGGAATCAGTCAGGAGCTATTAACAGTTTAATTGATACGCTTTTATGAAGAAGTGGGTTTTTAACGATTTTTTGACGGAGTGGAGACTGGGTGAGCATCTAACGGAGGAGGATAAACAAGATTCTTTGCTAGGAATAACAAACTATTCTATATGGTGATGCATAGTAGTTAACAGGTAGTTCAGCGCAGTTTATCAGTTAAATAAGAGAGTCTTACAAAGTACAAATTAAGTTAAAGAGGGGCGGGGCCGGTCGCCAGGCTGAACAGCAGCAGAACATCATGGCTCCTGGCCTGGGCCCAGGAAAATGGCTAAAAAACAGCACACAAACTGCCATTAAGCTGGATTGCTCGACATATAATTGGAGAGAAACACATAAGCTATCCGAAGATGCCAAACTGAAACAAGTAATGAAATGGGAACACTGAGTTTACTAAAGCGGGCCTACGCACCATAAAGAGCCTGAACGAGTGAGGCACCTGAAAGCACACGGATAATAACCCAACAGGCCAGGGTAGACGGATTCCCGGCTACAGTACCTCCACAGAGGACAAAGACACGAGGGGGGGCCTGGCCCCGCTTCCCCCCCCTGGCCGGTGGGGGTAATCCCGGCCACATGGGGAAGACACACTCCAGGGCGGGAGATACCGCGTGGAGACTACGCCGATCCCTTAAACAGGCAAAGGCCACCAGACTGGGGCCCGCCTGAAGACTTACCCCAAAGGAGGGGGACCGCAGAGGACTTAATAGGGGAGACTGACCTAGGCACCTCATGCAGGCTTTGGCGATACCGGGCGCCGGATGGACCCTGAGCACCTGAGCCTCTGGGTCTGAGGGGTCCCCGGAGAGCTTTAGTCTCTGATGCCGCGAGCCCGGTGGGGCGGGACCAACACTGACCTCCCGACGGGCCGGTGGTCGAGGAGGATGGCCACAAGCTCCAAATATGTGGCCGGCACCGGGTGAGACAACGGAGTGCACGCTCTAAAAGGACTCACGTGAAGCTGGGGAGGTGCAGGGAGCGGACGACCCGCGGACTTTTGTGTTGGGGTCCAGAGGACAGTTTGCGCTCCTGAGTGCCCACAGTGCCGCGGGGGACCTGGCAGGCGGGTGGAGGTCGGCAAGAGGAAGACAAAAGGAGGCCTGGTGACCCGGGGACAGTATGATAGCGACGCAGTGAGAGACTCCCCTCAGATGGCCAAGCAGGCCGACATGGTGATCCAGCCATGCATAGTTACCATTTTTCATTTATTTTCTTGCACTCTGGTAAACGAACATTGAGCAATATAACTCACATTTTTCATTTCTACGTTCACATCTACTCAATAGTTAGCTGGCATATATATCCACTTAGTTTAACTATCACATGATATATTTTGAAAAGCTGCTTATTTAAACACGCGCCAAAACGTAAATTTAATATCTAAAAGCAAAAGATTAACTTTTTCTCGCTGACTTACATTGCCTGATTACTATATAACATTCTTGCCGCATGTGTTTAAGGCTATATAGCTAGGACTTGGCTTCATCGACAGTAATTACTTGGTGTTAAACTGCTTTAAAGCCAGACCAAACATTAAATGGGAGCCTTCCTGAGCTGATCTTCACTTCTTTAGCTAGACTTTGTTATCAAATACAGCACTATCTGTTTAGTCATAGTTTAATGATGTGCCCTTTAGTTAAGCCATAGTTTAACTCATCGCTGCCAACATGAGTGGACGTACTATCGGGGTGCTGCACATTACCTAGTAATACTAAGTAGATTCATAAAACTTTATTTAACATACTTTAGACTGGCCCATTAGAATTTAGCAAAAACTGCAGTGCATAAACTTCAGTTCAGATCTAGCTCAAACTTTTACTGCTCACATATGCCGACTGAACAATAGGATACTTAGAATGGCTTATTATTACTAATGTCGGAACTGATGTGCATTATGTTATCTACCTAACCTTCAGTATGTAACTTATGTTCAAATGCTTTAACCTTTTCGCCTTACTAGGCATTGACTGTTCTAATTTGTTCATATATAATGCACTTAGTGGCATGTGCTTATTAAGTATGTTTATTATGGTTCGCATACCTCCCCTGCGTGGGAAAACTGCTTTTCATATGAACCAATAAAAAATATTTAAAACAAATTGAGTTAAACAGTGGGTCATGAGAGATGCAGGCTATATGCACTGTGGATGATTAACATAATGCGTTTAGTGAAATAGAGGCAGGGTTAACATCGAGCATGTTAGGCATTATAGGATGCTTAAAATAGATGTACAGGGGGTGTGGCTTGAACGCTGAAGCGGATGGTTGCACTGCACTAGAGCTCTGCTTCTAGACTAGCTCAAAAGCGACTTCACACTACAATCCAACCCGATAATAGCCGATACATACCTCCATAACATGGTCCAGCAGAAGGGTAAGAAGCACCCCGAGCGGGGAGACAAGCCTGGCTTCTTTGCGGCCCGACCGGCTCAAGCTAAGGCCTCAGGCCCGCACGAGGTTGACCAATATGGCGGCTGGGACGATACACTGCCCTTACAGGCATCGCCTGTCCCGGGAAACATGCCGGTCACGCAAGACATGCTCAAGGCATGTCTGGAGGAAATGTCCGAAAAGCTGCTAAGGAACATTCAATCCTCCGTTAAGGAACTGCGAAAAGATCTACAAGAGCTGCGGGAGAGAACAGCGCATATTGAGCACCGCATGGGTGAATACTCTAAAGCCCATAATTTCATGGCTGACCATGTCCAAAATCTAGAGAAACAACTGGCGGCATTCAACCTAAAAATAGCTGATTTTGAGGACAGTAAAGCAAGTGGAACCTGTACCACAAATGACAATGTTTAATTGCTCTACAGGTTTTGGGGGAAGCAAAGGGGGGAAGTGGGAGGTATCATGAATGTAACGCACCTCAGAGTAAGCCAATTGCCACAACTACTCGGAGGGGTCTCACAAATCCTTCATGTTACTCACACCCTCCACGGCCTTACAGAGTCTGAGATAAACCTCACACTCAAGCTGCAATCTGGGAAAGCTAACACAACCCCCCACGTGGAGTAACGCCATGGCCCGCATAACCCGGGTCCCCCTAAGACCTTAATCCCTAAGGAACATTAACAACCCTACTAAGAAAGGCTAAGAGTGCAACGCTCTGTACTCTATAGTGACTCAGAAACTCCAAGACTGTCACTTGTTAATGTTTTATGTTTTGGTTCGGATCATTAGGTACCTATGAGTATATGTAATGGGCTAGTTGCCTGTGATCTATTGTTTATTGTTTGATGCACAATTATTTCCAGTTGCCAACCTTCACAGTGCCTACTGCAGGCACTGAGCCCATTCCAGGCATAGCGGTTTCCACCGCAATCTACTATCTTTATCTTCTTCTTTATCTAACTGTTCTATTCTTCCGCCCCCTTTTTCTAACTGTTCTATTCTTCTGCCCTTCCCGATGCCAGCTAGGGGATATGCGACACTACTTATCCAGCACTGGATGAGGACCGAGTGCATTGGGGTGCGACATGCCTTGTGATCTGGTCAAATCTCAACAAGACTGATGTGACGAAGGTAGAATGTAGTCCAGACACACTTATTACCTCTTCTACACTCATTGTACTATCCGGGGTTCCCACCGACGAGCCTCCTGGGGGCGAGACGCGGGGAACCACCGGATCATCTGGCAGGGACATATAGCACATACCTCGTTACACATCCAATTATGAAAATTCTTAGCCATAATGTTAGGGGGCTGAACACCCCAGTAAAACGCCATCACCTGTACCGTGACCTTTACAAGACTTCACCAGACGTGGTATGCTTCCAGGAGACACACCTGACAAGCACCCTTGCCTTAAACCTCTAATTTAGAGTTTAAACAGTGCAGGTCTGGAGGGGAATGTTGATAGTACGTGGGGACTTTAACCACATTTTAGATCCCGGACTAGATTCCTGCAGGGGACTGACAGCTCTGATACAAACACATAACACACAAACTTGCCAAACGTACCAAAAACTGCTGGATGAACACAACCTATACGACACCTGGAGAGTTCTTCATCCAAACGAGAGGGACTGTACGTACTTCTCACAAGTGCATAACTCCTACACCCGTATCGATAGATTTCTGGTTGAGGGACAACATCTTACTCAGGTGCTAGCTAGCACCATAGCGACCATCACATAGTCAGACCTCGCCCCCTTAACCTTAGACTTGAAACACAAATTCAATAGCCATAACAAGGGACCATGGCGTCTAAATGAAACCCTGCTGCATGACCCTACATTCACCAAACACATAGAAGATTCCCTTACCAATTACTTCAGGGAAAACACTATATCGGATGCATCTCCAGAGATGACTTGGTTTGCGCACAAATCTGTTATTAGGGGTGAACTAATTAGGAGAGCACACTTTTCTAAACAAACCTGGCCCGTCTAATACATTAAATGGTACAAAACATTGCACGACCTCAAACAAAACCAACTGACTCCATCCATGGAGTTAATCCACAAAATCAAAGAGGCACAAGACAACCTACAAGCGTTCACGCTCCAAAAGGTGGGACTATCAATGCGAAAACTCAAAGCCACACATTACTCCCAAGGGAACAGAGTGAGTAGAGTCCTCACTCAAAGACTCAGAGACAGGCAAGCCACCTCTAAAATAGCATATGTCCAAGCAGCTACAGGAGAAGAAAGCATAGCTCCTAAAGCTATCAACAATTCATTTGCGGCCTATTATTAGTCAATATATAATTTCAAAAAACAACATTCAAACCCTACTATGTCGGCAGAGACCATTGATTATTATTTACAGTTATTTATTTTCGTATTTCCCTTTTTTAGTTTACATTTTTATTTATCTATATCCATACTAGCATTTTTACAGTCTCTTATACATTCCTTCTGATTTCTCTCTTGGTCTATGCTCTTATTCTTACTGCTGCTTTTATCTATATTTCTATATTGATTTATGTCCTTTCCATATTCATTTATCTTTATTTATTAATTATTATTTTCATTCTTTATTCTTTATCTCCAAGTTTATTTCCTAAATCTTATATTGGTTCAATTTCTTTTTTTACTTTGCACACCAATCAATTTCCTCTGCACCTATTCCTTATACTTTTACATTGCTTTACATTTTCACTTCTTATTAGATCTCCTGGTACGTGTAGGGCTAACCACCTATATTTGTTGATATTACCTTTTATGCCTTTTTGGGGGGCTATTTATACTAGTTGAGATCTTTTTATTTTTCATCACTAATCCTTACCATTTTCTCCACTTATCAGGGCTAGTTTTTTTCTAACCAAGCCTAGTATATCTCCATCCCCATTACCTTTAAGTGTTGAGATTATGGCTCTCAATAGAGATTTAGAGCATATTACCGTAGATCTGTCAGAAGGACATTTTTTGATCATATTTTAACTGAAAGTCTGCCAGAAACAATCCAAGTTACTTACACTTTAGAAATACCTAAAGTTATAGACACCAGATCACTAATTCACAAATTAGGCCAACTAATGGAGAAGGAAGTCCATGTCTGGTGGGACATGGCCAGCTTCGAATTTTATGTGTCCAATAACCTAGTTCCAAGGGGACTTAGATTATACAAACCGCTGAATTATAAGAAGGATGACCTTAATACTCATATTAAATGGGACCAACTTCTTCATAAGGGTTCCCTATTACTGATGATTTTTCTAATTAATGAGAAAAAGAAAGACTTAGAACAATTAGAAAAATAAATTAAGGAGTTAAGAGATACCCTTATCCCTATGGTAGAAGAGGGTTCTTATACTGAATTACTAGACTCAGTTGAAAGAAAGGTCAAAGATTTAGAAATCAGAATCACGGAAATTAAGAAGAAAAAATTGCTGAGAGATAAAGAGGACTATGAGAAAAGGAGACAAAGGAACTGGAATAGATCTAGAGATCAGACCCGAAACCAACATAGAGATCTGAATCATCAGAATAGACGCCCTCCAACTGTTCAGCAATATAGAACGTCAAGATACCAACCTGAATTTCAGCGAAGATACCAACCTTCTAGAACTCACACCTATTTTCATCAAAGTAGGAACCATGACAATTATACACCACAGAGAAGAAGAGACCAGCACTCAAGAAGAGTGTATGAAGTTCACTCATCCTATAGAAGAAAAGAAACAACAAAACATGTGAATCCACCTATCAGAAGGTATACATCACCCAGAAGATCTGATGAGAGAGTTGATCCTCAATCAGAGATCCCCCAACCTAAGAACACAGCTACCAACCCTATCCCAAATGCTCATGTCTCCAAGCATCCCATCCTGACTGATTTTTTAGGCCAACGCAGGGAAAAACTCTTCTCCCCCAAACGAACCTGGCAAGAGAAGAGGGACCCAAACCGTTCTCCCATCCTAAGAAAAAGGGGAAGAAGGGAAGAAGAAGAAGACCACGAAGGAAGACCCCAGAGTCCGGGCCGACGGAACCTATAGGTGTTTTCAATTTATCAGACAGAGTCCTGATTAATGATGAACTCCAATTATTACAGAAAGGACTAAAATTTGCCCCTAACTCTAACAATTCCAAATTTAACATCTTCATCGATTTACGCAAATTTTTGAGGAAACTTACTATCAAGAAATTCTTTATTGAAAACACCTTTCAAGTGAAAGATCATCCCTCGTCTTACTCACCCACCGAATTGCATCCGAGGTCAACTTTTTATCCCCAACAAGTGAAGAACGATTATATCAAGGTGCTTGAAAAACAGATGGTCAAAGATCTAAGAACTCTGAAAGACAAACCTACGGTAAAAGACAATTTGACGAGGAAAGAAAGAACAGCCATGAAAGTTCTCATGGAGGACGATCAAATAATCATCAGACCAGCAGACAAAGGTGGAGGCCTAGTGGTCATGAACCTATGCGATTATATAGCGGAAAGTGAAAGGCTCCTTAGTGATACCAACACCTATTCTATTTTATTGAATAATCTGTGCGAAGACTATAAGAATGAACTACTTTCCCTATTAGAAGATGGTAAATCCAGAGGGATTCTCGATAGAAAGGAATTTGATTATGTCAACTGTAAACATCCAAGGCTGGCGGTCTTCTATCACCTCCCAAAAATTCATGAGAGGCTAGACAACCCCCCGGGAAGACCCATTATTTCGGGCATTGGTTCTTTGACGTCCAATCTTTCTGAGTATGTTGATACATTTTTACAAGAGCCTGTAACAAAGCTGAAATCATATTTAAGAGACACCACACAAATTATCAACATTCTCTCCAAGATTAAATGGCAAAAAGGATACATACTCGTTACTGCGGATGTGACATCACTATACACAGTGATCGAGCATCTACAGGGGTGCAAAGCAATTCAATACTCCCTAGCCACATATTCGGAACTCAAAAATTACCAGATAGATTTTCTGGTCAGATGTGTGGCATCCTAGTCACAACTATTTTGGGGCAAACTGAAAATGTTACCTTCAAACTGAAGGCAGTGCCATGGGGACCAGATTTGCGCCTAGCTACGCTAACCTATTTATGGGAAAATGGGAAGTTTGACCAGGTTCGCCCCCAGTTATGCCAACATATATATGAGAAGGTGGGAAGACCTTTTCGTGTGGTGCGGGCATGCCTGGAGGGGGAATCTAGTCCTATGGCGGCGATATATAGATGACAGGATCAGCATTTGGAATGGGTCCCATGAGTCTTTTAATATATTTGTGGAATACCTCATTCAAAACTCTTTTAATTTAAAATTTACACCAGGATGGCATAAACACACAATACATTTTTTTGATCTTACTTTATTTTACGAAGGGGATAAAGTAAAATCAAAATGTTATTTTAAAAAAACTGATGGTAATAGTTATGTGCACAGAAAAAGTTGCCACCACAAACCGTGGCTGAGAAGTATTGCAAAGAGTCAACTTACTAGAGTAAGACACAATTGCTCTAACTGACAAGATTTTAGGATTCAAGCAGGACATATCAAAAACAAATTGGTCAAAAAAGGGTACGATAAGAACACAATCGAGAGCGAGATTAAGATTATTGCCCACAAGGACAGAAACGATCTATTAATGGACCATCCAAGGAGTATCCCCAATGAAAAGTTTAAATACTCCTTTATTACAAGGTATTACACTGATCACTGGAAGATAAAAAAAATTCCTGAATACATTCTGGCCTATATTATTACAGGACCCAGTTAAAGGCAGTGTCATACCTAATCGCCCACCTATCATATACAAAAAAAATCTAAACCTAAAAAACCTTATAACACCTAGTTACCCTAAGAAGGGCACTTCTACAACTAATAAAAGCATCCGACACACATATAAAGGGTTCAAAGGATGTCAAATGTGCAGGGTGTGTTCTAGAATGAATCTGGGACAATTTTTGAATTCTGAGAGTAATGTCAGCCACAACAATTTCCCAATAAAATTTGGGATCAGTTGCCATACGGACTTTGTTATCTATTTGTGGGGAAAACCAAAAGACATCTTAAAGTACGTCTGATGGAACATATCAACACCATCAGGAAATGCATTACCACCCATACTGTTCCTGTCCACTGCAATTCATGTCCTGTGTTCAACATGAGGGATTTCCGTGGTATGGGTATTGAACAGGTATCTTCCTATTGGAGGGGGGGTGATAGCGAATTAAAACTATCCCAAAGAGAGACATACTGGATATATCAACTCTAAAACCCAAGGGTATGAACGTAGATGTGGATCTGGTCTGTTTTATGTCTTAACTCTGTGGTTGATGGTTTTCACTACACCCTCCTATTCATATGTTTTCTGTTTCTTTTATTTTCTCATCACTTTTATATACAGGTTTTTTTTATATAATTTAAGACATTATGTCCAAAAGCTGAATGTCTGCTTTTGTATATCATTTATAAAGGAGCATTCCATATCTCACCTTTCCTTACTGATTAATTTTGTCATTGAGTCAATAATATATATATATATATATATATATATATATATATATATATATATATATATATATATATATATATCTTTTCATTTTTAAATGTACATGTACATATTGTCATAAACATTTTTTTATATTAGTTTTTATATAATTCTTTAATTTTTTATTTGTCCATATTTCTATGGAACACCTATGACCATCTTGCCATTTATTTAGCAAGAATTTGGCATATGATATGTCTTATCTAACAGACCACTTATATGGTGGATATTTTTTATTTATTTTTTATATATATAATTATTTTTATATTATTATCGTTTATGATTATTTTTTCATTCTAATATACTCCTTAACGTATAATATTTACCACATACAGTCAATAATTTCGAGATTACTCCAGATATATACTAAGGGCATTTTACAGTGAGATATTGTTTTCTCTACTTTATCTGAAATACGTTTTCTATGCACTATCTAATAAGCAATTTTCATACTTTCTCCTCATTTAAAGATCTAACAGTTCCGTACACTACTGCTATATATACAGTTGGAGTGTACTTGGAACGCATGTTGCCATAGGAATGGAATCAAATGGCGTTCAGGACTCTCAAACCGGAAGCGGAAACATCCCGTGGAACACATAAGCCATCCTGTGGAACGCAAGCTGAACGAACTCGGCGAAGACGCAGGAAATTTTATGAACAATTTATTAACATCTGATAAGATACCATGTGAGGACCTATGAGGAAAGTTGGTCCCCTCATCAACGAATCAGATTGGCACAGAATATTATTCACCTGGAGGACACTTCAATCAACATACTGGATCCAAATGGGACTGAGGGATTATGCATGTTTTTATTCAGTTATTGCTGTTCACTTACATCTCTGAAGAAGTCCATTGTTAGTGAACGAAATGTGTTAGATATTTTATTTATACTTTTGGATTTGTTTTTATTATATACTTTTAATCAGGTGTTTTATGCCTAATAAATACCCAATTTGTACCTGATCCCTGACGTTGTCCTTTGAAGTTCCTGTGCCTGCTGGCTATCCATTACTACTTAAGGTGGCGAGCGGACCATTGTAGCCCTGTTCTTGGCTGTGAACCACTTCTTGAATTTCCATCTCGTGAGTGCAATCTATAAACTGCCATGTCTCACAGTTAATACTATACATCACTATGTATTGTTTGTTTTTATGTTTTAGAATCTAGCTGTATTCCAATTTTTGTATAATCCTTTGAAACAAATAGACAATTTCAGACTCCACTACTCTAAAATAAACATTACTAAAACACAGGCACACACTGTGGGCATCGGAAGGGGCGAGAGAGAGAGGCTAAATGAGGCATTCCCCCTGGACTGGCGAACAGACTATTTAACGTATCTGGGAATCATACTTACGAGGAAACCCTCACACTTGTTTTAAGCCAACTATAGCAACCTACTTAAAGAATTCAAAAACAGGCTTAAGGCTTCAGAGGGGAAATTCATCTCCTGGCTTGGCCATATAGCTGCTGTTAAAATGTCGCTGTTACCCAAACTCCTGTACCTATTCAGGACACTCCAGATAGACCTGCCGCCCACTTACCTGGAGTCGCTTTCGAAATAATTTCTGAAATTTATATTGCAAAACAAAAAAGTTAGAGTTTCCACAATAGTCCTGCATAGGCCGGTGACTGAGGGGGGCTGGGGATACCAAATCAACAACAGTAACACAAAGCAGCATTGTTGAGTACGATACTCACCCTGCATGGCAAACCTCGTGTCCACAATGGACCGGAATTGAAGAGTATTGGATAAAACTCACCTCACTGCACCTAATATTTAGGATAGACCGTAGAAAGAGTCCAAAAACTAAACCTTACAACCACTCGGTTGCTTATGAACACATGGAACGGGGTGCGGAAGTCATTGACTGGCTACCCCAACATACCAATGGCGATGCCTCTACAAGCCATTAATCTCACAATCCCAGCATTCAACCCAAAAACTTGGATAGACAGCGGTATAACGCAGGTTCTGCAGTTGTATCAAGAGCATTGCCTCAAACCATTTCCACACTTGCAAGAGCAATATAATCTCCCTTCCAGACTCATATATCCCTACCTTCAGTTAAAATCACTCCTATCAGATAATACACCAGTAAGGCCTACACAAAAGGCCACTGATAACACATCAGAATTCGAAACCACCTGCATGACACCTAAATCTTCTCAAAGACCATTGTCTAGATGCTACAACCTACTGTTACACATTCAAACACCACCACACAAGTCATACAAGGAGCTATAGAATAGAGAAGTTGGGTTTGTGATCCGTGCTTCACAATGGAAGAGGGCATTTACAATACACAAAGGCCTCACATCCTGTGCTCAACACCTGGAAATCCAAAGGAAAATCCTATACCGCTGGTACTTTGTACTGGAGAGGATACATAAGATCTGGGCAAACTCTCCCAGCCTGTGCTGGAGGTGTGACAAGGCAGTGGGGTCAATGATCCCCATTTGGCGAACATGTCCCACGATCCAACCTTTCTGGATCAAAGTGACTAGACTTATATCAGATGTAACTCATGCCCAAGTGGCCCCTAGGCCCGAGATATATTTGCTATTCATCCTGCCTTACAGACTGCCCAAAACCCAACTAGCGCTTCTTTACCATTCGCTAGTCTCAGCGAACCTTCTGGTACCTAGAGAGTGGAAATCCATAAAGCCACTAAATTTCACCCATTTAATACACCAAATCACACTCAACTGGATGTATGAGACCATGCACCAACACCAATTCAGACATAAACTGGTGCTCGCGAAGGCCAAAGAGATATGGGTTGAGTTTGTTAAGAACGGAACATAAATAAACCCATAATGCGAATTATAACAAACAAACAAAAAAAACATCCAATCGCTAAGAGCTTTAACCCTATACGAGATCACAATGGCCGATAATACAGTTGACGGATGAAGCAGGGACAACACGGAGGCAATTTGAAGGGATGCCTGAGATTCGCGCCTATACCCACCTAACCTCACCCCTCCTCCTAGCAGCTCCCCTCCCCACTCCCCACTCCCCACTCTCCCCTGATCCCTCTTTCTTTACCTCTCTATCCCGCTACTTTCCCTGTCCCCTCCTTGGGACAACTGTATGCTCCTACTCTCTGATCTTTCTTTATTTCTCACATTCTGTTGTTTAGTGAAAACACCTTGGTTCATGTAATGTGAAGATAACTAAGTACTCTTTGATCCATATGACATATTCTTGCACCAATTTTCAAATACATGTTTATACATGGCAATGTCAGCGTTGAAAATCTTATGAACCAATACAAATTGTCAAATAAAAAAAAAAAAAAGTTGTACAGGTCCGCACTTAAAATAGAACATACGACCGGTTTGCACTACTTGTTAATCGTTCTCTATGCATGGTTATGCTAGTGAGCTAGTAAGGTTAGTATTGTGTCATATAGAGGGTAGGGTTAACCCACTGAGGCCATTGAGAATGTTTGGTCAGCTCGGGGCTAGTAGTTACAGGTTGCTGACAACGTTAAGAAGCTCCACAAGGGGGTGTGACTTGGTGGCGTGGTATTGTCATGGCATTATCTAAATAAAATAAAACGCAACAGGCTGAAGCAAAACAAATCTACGGGCATGTGTTATAGTCGATATTTGCAGGTGTAGCTGAGGTTCTGCTTGTCATAGTCCCCTTGCACATGCCAGGTGTTCAGCCGACTCCCTTGTGTGGTCTTCCCTTCAGATAGTTACAGTCCATGCCACGGTTGACGAGTAGAAAAATATTTTTATGCTATAGCTTTTTGCATATTTTAATATTCTAATATTTTGAAAAATAATTGTAAATCATTTGAAAAATAATTGTAAATCATTTGAAAAATGTACCGCAAAATATTAAATTGAGGCCTAGGTGCATAAAGAATAATACTCATAGGTGTAGTATTAAAAAGGTCACATGCATATATACAAACATTGGTTTGAGAGTGTATTAAAACTCTTATGCCCCTAGGGTCCTTATTTAGGAGGCACAGTCCCTATTTGGGGCCCAAATCCCTCTGTCCCCCTTTTCCATCCTAGTGTCGCTCTTTTCTAGGGAGTTTCATATTGTTGATAGGTCTGAGTGTATAACAGAGCTCCACAGCAATAACACTCACAGTAATAAGGACACATGACATGTGTGACATGTCATGATTCCCTTTTATTCCAGAAATGTGGTCCTTAAGGGGTTAAAGGGACAATCCAAACCCCTAAACCACTTTAGCTTGCTGAAGTGCTTTATGTATGGAGACTATGTCATTTTTTTTGCATTTTACAAAAAGTATAGAAATTGAAATATAATTTTGCCCTTTTATAAATTATAAATAGGGGGCTCAAGAAAGCTATAGTGTTTATAGAGTTGGTAGTGTTCTTTTAACAAGTGTCAACTTTAAAATGTTGATTGTCATTATATTAATTGCTGTTTTACACATCTGATAATTATAAGAATCATGCTAAAACATAGTATAATATTTTATTTTCATCTAGCTATTGTCTCTGTATTATTACATGTTTATACGTATATGCAGTGTTTTCAACTTGGCAATTTCATAACATGCTAAATTTGATCAGGTAAAAAATATGTAACCAGATATCAGCAATGCCCGCAAATATGATTAACTGGAGGCCATTAAATATTTTTATGAACCATGTACATTTTTGCGATTCATTAAGCTAAACTATATTCGCAGAAGCAAAACCTATAACAGGGATAAATTGATTTTCACTCTGAACTCTCTAGGTCTTGTAGACTACAAATACTCTCCCAATCTTGGACTTGTTGTGCATGTGACTTTGCCAGACTAATTAATAGTGCATCCTAGTCATCAGGAAAATGTATAGATAACAAACAGTGATTCATTAACATATATGCACTGTATTCAAATAACAAGAGACATATTTTCATGTGGGGCTCACAATACAGAGGAGCTAACTATAAACAGATAGTTATGGCAGACTAATTATCATTTGCATATTTGATTTACATGAAAAGTTGCTTTAGACTTCAGAACTATGAAAACTCTTAAGTTTGCCGATGGAAATGTATAATAAAATAATTTATTATAATATATGCCAGCATCCCATAAAAATTATTGCGTGTGTAGAGCAATAGAACTTTTCTGCTTTTCACACACATGCATCACCTAAAAAACTACCGCATTTATATGATAACCTTAAGACATAGTAGCAAATTATAAAAGTGGCATTAATATAATGCATGTACTAACATAGCATCTGTATCTTCCCACCAGGCATTGCTGCAATAGAATATATATCCATTTTTGGAATGGACTACAAAGGAAATCATGAATTTTAGTGTGATGCCATCATTCATGTTATCGTGGCCATGTCTTGGTGAAAGCTAAGAAATACTAAGAAAAGCTTTCACAGCTTTCCAGGAATCTACCATGGAAAATAAAACGTTGCAGACCAGTTTAATGCTTCAATTTTAAGGCAGTAAAGATGATGTAGGATTCCTACACCTACAAAACAAAGGCACTCAGACATCCAAAATTTCTGACAACTCACTCACTACGGGGAACTTAGCTTGATGTTTGACATACAATTGTTCTTGCTTGTTCTGTTAATATTTTATTCTTTGTCTTTTTTGGTTTCAGTTCACATGAGTGTACACCAACACACTTCACTTGATCTTTATTGACGTACACTGTCAGAGGCGATTCTGGGCTGGATTTAGATTGGTCTGCGTCTTAAGTTCACTATTTCTTTATTATTTGTATAGGCTCAAAATAGTAGTTAATTCAGTACTTGGGCAATGACTGTTTCCACAACTGTATATATAGTTTCTTATTGCTTGTTAACATACTTTATACTATGTACAGGTGACTCAACTGATTAATAAATTCTTATTAAACTCAAAATGTCTGACTGCAACTGTAGCTTCATCATGTGAAAGGATCCAGTGGATTTGTTAACCAGAAACTGTCTTTACTTTGCAGACACTGCACTGTATTAATCTATGAGAATCATCTGCTGTCCACATCTTATAAGTGGATAATGGACAGCAAAATGGGCTCCATAAACAAGACAATACGCCATTATTTTTGACAGTAAAACCCAAACAATAGACAAAGTCCAGATATGAGAAGCCCATAATCTGAGGTATCCTTCATCATGAAAAATACTGCAACATTAAAAAAACGATTCCACAGAAATAGCAAGCAAAACATAACCTATTCTGAGAACTCTTACCTGCTGCATTTGATTGATCTATCAAAACCTTTTCAAAATCTTCTTTTTCTACAGTTTTACCACAAGCAGGCATTCTGGGTAGCTTAAAACTAACACATGCTGATCTGCAATAAAAGAAATGTCACAAATTACAGTACAATGACTATAAAAGGTAAATAATTAAGTAAGATTTTGCTAGATTTTCTGTATTTACTGTGTATAGATTTTATGACTAGCCAACGCAATGGTGCTTACGTTCTTGGCTTTGGAATGTTGAAAGCTTCAAGTGAACTTTCCAAGAATGGAACCTGTGATACTGAGTTCACACTCCTTCTATTGCAAACATTCACAATGAATGATTGAGTAATGTATTAGCCTAGGCATAAAACAATTAACGTTTGAGCGTAGTAAAGGTTCTGCTTGTACCAGTGGTGTATATTTTGTTATGTACTAGCCACAATAATCCTTCTACAGTGTCTAACCACTGCTTTACTACAGCTATTATGTAATTTGTATTTGTCTTTTATAATGATTATCTTTATTCAATTTAAAAAATAATATATAATTAAACAGAATTGAATTAACTACTTTTCATTAGTTTTGTAGATTTTCAAAACAATGAACAACAAAACAAAACCATCGGTAATAATAATCATTTTCCAATTTGTGGTAAAATTTGACAAACTTTACATTCTGTAAATCAGCTATGCTTTCATTTTGGTTACTGTGGCCTTAAAAATGGGAAAATACGCTTTGAATTCACTTTGAACTCTCACTTTAGTAAATAACCATATAAGACATTTAAAAATGAACAGGAAAGCAAATTATCTTACTAAAATTACTTATAACATTGGAACATTTTATAAGAGTTTCTAAAAAGTGTTCAAAGATTGATTTGTTGGCTCTATACCCAACTTGCGGTTGCCAAAGAGCAAAAGAGAATCCAATGTAGACAATTCAGTGTTACAAAGGGAACATGTGCATCATTTCCCCAAGTTGTAGTATTATTATATTGTAATATTAAATATGTCATAATTATTGTACCTGCATTAAAAAAAAATTAAAACCAAAAACAAAAATTGATTTTCTGTCTTTTCAAGTTGGGATTTTACTTACAAAAAGAAATGCAAAAGAAAGAAAATAACCAATTAGATGCATGGATATTAAATCAACCAAATCAGGCACAAACTAGGAACTCAAATATAGAATGAATGAAGACATTTATTATCACCTGTAGCTTTAACAACAACTTTAATATTAAGTTATTTTCTTTCAACAGACATGGTCTCCTAATGCCCTGCAAACAAAAGCTACCACAAACTCCCTGTCAATAAGTCACAAAACAAATAACTTTATCATGAGGCTCTCAGAGGCTCTCAGAGGACAAGGATGGTATTCAATAATAATAGCAAAGTTTGTGTGAATACAATAGATTGGAGTGACACAGTCAGGTTTAAGGCCTTGTAGACTGCACATTACTAGAATATATTAAGGGTTCATTGGCTTTATCTGGAAAATCCATTAATTATTAATTAGCTGCAGTCTTAGGGGTGAAAAAAACGTAACTTTACTGAAGACATATGGATACACATGCATAGTAGTGAGGATGGAAAAGTATTAAGGGGTGGGTTCGCCTCATGTGACAGGGAGCAGGAGGGTGCAAACAGAACTCCCCCAGAGCAGGCAACTGTCTACAAGCTCATTCCTGATTGGGATGCCATGATCACCCTTTACTAATTTTGGGGCTGGGATGTGACATAATCTCAACCCCAGCATCAATACAGAGAAAAATGGAGCTGCCCACTAGACCACACATTCTCCATTTTAAGGTATTAAAGGGGATGCTTGACAGATAAGTCAAATGGCAAATGATTTAGGTAAACTAGAAAAATGATCAGAGCTGTGGCAACTGACCTTTAATGTGGATAAGTGCAAGATAATGCACCTTGGACGTAAAAACCCAAGGGCAGAGTATAGGATATTTGTTATCCTACTAACCTCAACATCTGAGTAAAGGGATTTAGGGGTGATTATTTCTGATGACTTAAAGGTAGGCAGACAATGTAATAGAGCAGGAGGAAATGCTAGCAGAATGCTTGGTTGTATAGGGAGAGGTATTAGCAATAGAACGAGGGAAGTGCTCATGCCATTGCACAGAACACTGGTGAGACCTCACTTGGAGTATTGTACACAGTACTGGAGACCGTATCTCCAGAAGGATATTGATACTGTTAAGAGAGTTCAGAGAAGGGCTACTAAACTCGGTCATAGATTGCAGGATAAAACTTACCAGGAAAGGTTAAAGGATCTTAACATGTATAGCTTGGAGGAAAGATGAGGCAGGGGGGATATGATAGAAACATTTAAATACATAAAGGGAATCAACACAGTAAAGGAGGAGACCATATTGAAAAGAAGAAAAACTGCCACAACAAGAGGACACAGTCTAAAATTAGAGGGACAAAGGTTTAAAAATAATATCAGGAAGTATTACTTTACTGAGAGGGTAGTGGATGCATGGAATAGCCTTCCAGCTGAAGTGGTAGAGGTTAACACAGTGAGGGAGTTTAAGCATGCGTGGGATAGGCATAAGGCTATCCTAGACTTAAGCTAAGGCCAGGGACTAATTAAAAGTATTTCAAAATATTGGTCAGACTAAATGGGCCGAATGGTTTTTATCTGCCGTCACATTCTTTGTTTCTATGTTTATCTCTCACCGTGAATCTTCTCCACACAAAAAAAACAACATTACATGTGTGTGTGTATATAAAACTGTGTGTTTGAGTGTGTATGTGTAAGAATGTGTGTGTATATGAATCTGTGTGGATTTGTGAATGTGTGTGTCTCTGTGTGCATATGAATGTGTGTTTGTGTATATGTGCATGTTAAAAGGTTCAAGATGCCTCGGCTTTGCTATGGTAGTCATGGTCTGAAGGTGTGTACATGTTCTTGACCTCCATGTTTGTAATCTTTCCTGCTGTACTGATGGCATATTGGTAAATATTTAGGAGCTGTAACAGGTATTTTCTATTTCTTTGTGCTTTTTTGCAGTAGGTGTAATATTTTCAGAGATAAGATAATCCTTTGTGACACTGCCAAGTAACAGTGCTTTGTTAAGTCATTTGATGAGCCAATGGAACTGCAGTTCTGTTTAATCTCCTGACATGCCACATTCTATAAATGCACAGCATCACTATAACCCAGTGACAAAGGATAAGCTATCTTTCCATCAGTGTTGGACTTTGACAGCTTTAATGTACACATGTATGTAAGCTATGTAGCTTATTACTTAGAAATGTTACACTGAATTCATTGGAAATAAACTAAAATATGTTTTATGATGTCTACTCACATCTGTGATTTTGTTTCAGACATAATTGTATATATAATTCTTTATTCATTTTATTGTCAATTCGTTTGAAATTGTTTAACTGAATATTTTTTTTTACGTTTTTGAATGCTGAATTTCCTCCAGTTTGCTATTTTTTTTAAAGCTGCCGTGGAATGTGTACAGTATTCAACATGTGTGTTTGCTTTTATTTATATTTATTTGTATTCTATATTTTATTGTAGCAGATTATTTAAAATGCAGACTGGTTAAGGCATAGCCTGCCACTTTTTAAGTGCAGTCAACAACTTATTGTAAACAGCAATAATTGGTTACAAATAGTACGAAATATACGAAATATTAATATATATATAATTAAGCTGTATACCGATAGGGTATTATCAGACGGGCAGTGCACATTTTATGATAAGTAGTACTGTATAAGGCTGGAACAATCTGCTTCTAGTGGGGGAGTGAGTCTCGAGAGATAACCTTGGCATAGGGACATTCGTGAAAAAGCATATGCTAACAGATGGAATTACTATTAACTTATAAACGTATAGAAGGTGATAAACGTATTATCAATGTGTTTCAAGTCATGTACAGCCTAGAGAAGGTGCAGTGATGGGTAAAACACTGGCAACTGGTATCATAAGGCATGTCCTTGTGCCCTCTGTCGCGGTGTTTCTCATTCTCAGGTGTTCGTCAGATTTGACTCTCCTGCTGCTTGTCTGGGTTTTGGGTAGAAGGGTCGTATATTGCGCATATCTCACACCTGGGTTTGGGAGCTTTTACCCGGGGTAGTGGTGAGCATAGCCTCTGGCAAAGGGATTCCTAGTGATTTAAAGAACTTCCCTGTTTCGGACTGTTGTAGTAGTTAAATTCACTTCCCGTCATGGAGCACTGACAATTTCCAGCTTGGGCCCAAACGGTATGCCACACTAGGTTCCCTCAAGTGCTGAGTGACAGGGCGAAGATCTTGTTGCCAAACCATGGTGGACCTAGTCAGGTCATTATAGAAGGAGAGGTCCCCTTCATAGTGGTGAGTCGGGAAGTCCTGGACTGCTGCCTGCAGCAGCTGCTTATTCTGTAGTAAATTGGAAGCTTATCAGCAAGTCTCTTGGGGCCCCGTCCGGGGCTTTAGTTAATTTGGGTATCTGAAAATAGTTTTCCAGCATGGCTGCCATGGCCTTAGATAGTGAGATTAAGAAGCTTTGTAGGCGTCGGATGTACTGCAGGACTTCGGCGTCCGTAATATCCTCTGGGACATTTCGAATCCTGAAATTGCGCTAAAGCTTGGAGTCTTCAAGTGTTGCAATTCTACCTTCCATGAGAAGGTTTGCTTGCTGGAGCTTGTCTATCTCGGACTGTTGTGCATCTTGCCTGCTTTGCGCAGTTGTTCTGGAGTCCTCCAGTGCCTGCAATCTAGTTGTTATGCCCCCTAAGTCCTCCCGGACCAGTGCGATTTCCGCTGCAAATAAGGCTTTAATTTCCTTCAGCAGGTTTTGGATGTCGGCCTTGCTTGCTGGTGTTTGTTCCAGGCTGGGGCTGGTTTTTGCCCGCTGACCTGCAGGTAGGTGTTGAGGTTCAGAGTTTGCCTGTGTTGAACTCTGTATGCTGGGGATGGGGAAATCCTCTGTTTCGCTCTCCTCTGATGTGATGTTGGAATCTTCCCTCGCCGGCGCCATTTTAGTAGGCCGTGGTATCGGAGTTCCCCTTAGCAATGTGGCGATGTTTTGTGATGAAGCAACATTTTCCCTATAGTGTCTGGGCGTCTAGTGGGTGAGTATCGAGCGTTTTTTTACCCTGGTTATGTGCAAGTTAAGCGTTGTTCTCGCAGGAGCTCTTAGCATGTGCATCTGCTGCGATCGGCCGCTGGCTTTGCCCACCATGTGTTTGCTTTTAATACACTTAGTTTTAACTTAGATGGTTTGAAAAGACAGCTCACGAGTTGGAGCATTAACGGTACTTATACACATCTATTTTTATTTAGGGTATAGAACCAAAACCGCCATGCATGAAAATCAGAAGTATGCTAGCGGTCCTCTCTACTCGTCTGTGTGCTACTTTTCAAATATATGTATTTAACAAAATGTGTTTTGACAATTTGCATTTGTAAGTTTGTAGAACATTATGTTCCCTCTAGATTGCAAGGTCTACTGAGCAGATATTTCCACAGCTTCTGCATTCATGGTATTATTATTATTATTTTTTTTAAATCTTCATACTCTTTGCCCATTGGAGACTATTCCAGAAAATATGTGTATTTTGCCACTCTGTCAATAAATGACACAATGAAATATAATCATTCAGACAGGTTACCTGCTAGCATTTTCTTTCACTTTATGTCTTGCAATTGTTCTCTGAAGTGCAAGATTCAGCCTTTCAAACTGTAACAACAAATAAAAGTAAAAAAGTAAATTAAAGTGCGACATCTAAACAGATGTATAATAATCATTTTAGGCTGTATTTAACATGTTAACATGTAATATGAAATGCAACAAGTTATCATTTTAAAAGAGTTCTACCAGTACTGTTGATATACATCCAAAATTAACAAAGTAATGCAATTTTTATCCTAGGATTGCAATGTAAACAATTGAAATATTTATTTTACATTCGTGCTTTTCTTTTCAGGAGTAATTTCAATATTTCCTGCGACATATGCTCAGTCAAATACATCTCTTCAATTGGAAAAAAATAGCGTGATCCAAAGTTAAATTTTAATTAGTTTTTAGGTTGTGCAGATGTCCCATAAATTTAAGCTACCCTTTAAAAATTATAAAGGAAACATAATAAAACAAGTGTAATAATTTTTACATACATTTGAAGTGGTGTATTCAATGAACGGTGAGTTGATGAACTGACCAGTGTAGTTCAAACCGTTTGCTAAAATATCCCCAAATTGGAAATTCCCTGCCGTTTGCTCAAAACAAATTCTGCTTTTACAGCAATACTATTATGGCAATATTTTTTAACTAAGTTGCAAAATTAACACACGTCTTTGCTTAAAGCTTTACTGGCACGTGAAAATGTATTTCCAGAACTCAGCATTAAACAATCCAAGGGTTACTCCAAGCACCACGAAGATGGCCACTTCAGTGATTTGAAGTGGACATGGTACTTGGAGTCTGTGTGTGCAGCATTACACACTCAAATACTGCACATACTGCGTTTATCCCATTTGTCCCCTGAGGGGTAACTTTGCCTCCGGGTGTGGCATTGGGACATCATTAGCCTTCCTGGAACAAGAGTTCCATGTGGCTGATGTCAATTCTCTACATATTTCTACACACAGAGTGTCATTAATTGGCAGAGTCGTCAACTACCCCATTACAGTAGGCTGTAGTGGTTATGATGCTTGGAGTAACCATTTCAACAAATAGACTAATATTAGTTTAGTCTAACCAAGCTATAGTAAATTTAGCTGATATTGGCACTTGAAAGTCTGTCAGCAGGGTCAGTGCAACCATAAGACGGCACAGACGGTGCAAAATATGGCTGATTGGCAGGAGGACAGTGCACAGCATTCCCACTCCTGCTAATCACACAAGAAGCATGGCCAAGCAGACTGCGGTAAAGGATCTTCTGTATCCTCTACAGCAGGCTGACAAGAAGTGCTTTCTGTGAGCAACAAACAACTTCCTGTCAGACCGGGAAGATGGTACAGAAGACCCTCTACTGTGGTCCGCAGCCATGCTACAAAGGGCAGATAAGGGGGCACAGAAAAGGAGAGGAGGGAAGAAACAACAAAGACTAGGGGGAATGGAAGAGATCGCAAAGAGGAGTGGAAGAGACAAACAAAAGGGCTGGGGAATAGAGACACACAGGGGAAGGGGACTGAAAGACACACAAAGGAGGGAAGGAGTAGGAGACACACAGGGGGGGGGGGGCGTGTAGAGGCACACAATGGGGAAAAATGGAGGATAACATACACTATAGAGATCTAAGGTACAAAAACGGGGTACACCATACAGGGTGAGATGTTCAAAAGAGAGGACGAGAGTTTATGAAACTATGAAACACAAAAGTAGGTAAGAAATTCAGAAGTGGCTTAAAAGACACACATGTAAAAATTCCTTTCTTTTTGGGGGGGGGGGGGGGAGGGGTAGGAGGGGCAGCAAAATGCATCTTCGCCTGTGTAGTCAAAAACCCTTGCACTGGCCCTGTCAGTGTTGTGTGATGGAGGTGGCCATATTTGAAATGTATGAATTTGTTAAAAATATAAATCACCACTTCAGAGAGCATGCGATGTTAGCAGCCAATCCAATTCTTTTATTTGCAAAGTAGCTCTCAGCCGTCCACTGAACAGGAAACAGAAAATGTTTCTTTGAATGAGCAGGAAATCCTTAATTTTTATATTGGAAAATCGATTTAAAAATGATCAGTATTGGGTATAGAGAGTTGTAGATGGTATATAAAATATTTCCGATTACAATTAATTAACTATTAATAAATTACACTTGCCCCAATTTTCACAATGTTAGTAAAATATTCAACTTGGTAAAAAAAAATTACCAAGGCTGTGAAGATTTCTGTTACAAACAAATTTTAAATATTTACTCTATTATATGTGGAAATGAAATATTACATGTATTGCATCCTCATCTAGTATTTTTTTTGTAATGAACACATATAAGTTAATTGGAATTTTTTGTGAACTTCATGGCTATTCTTTGCTGTATGGGGTTTGCCATTTTTAGTATTCTTTGGTTAGAAGCACCGCATATTTGCTATGACCTTGCAATATTTAAAGGTCTGAAACCATCTCTGATTTTTTTTATATAGTTTATTTTTTAAGTTGCTTGATGTCAGGGGTTAATGAAAGGACTCATAGATGCATGGTATTCTTGATAACATGCATGGTATTCTTGATAACATGCATGGTATTGATCGTGTAAGCTGGTTGTCTGACCAAAGACTAAAACGACACCAAAAGATGACTGAAGGGGCGGCGCGCCTGACTCTGAAGATGGCCAGACGTGTTTGTTGAGAGCTTCTGGTTCTCTCAGCTTTTCTTTAGCCTATGAGACTGAAAAGTACCTAATAGCTAACAGAATATACAAGAGACGGCTCTGATACCAGAGATCTCTGACATGATTCTGAAACCATGATAGTCGGCCAGGGGAGGCGGACAATCTCCCGACTGCGCCCGTGCAGATCCAATCATCTAATTTGAAGCCCCATCACCACGCCTCCAGCTGCTCAAGTGGAAAACATTTATTTCTTCCTGCTAGGTTAAAGAGGTTTCAGCTATACTTAAATATTTGCTTTGCCTTAACCTGAATCAACCCCCCAAAATATGATTAGGATCAATAGAATTCTATTATTATTATTATTATTATTGCCATGTATTCATGTGATCATTTTTGGAAAAACAGTTCAGCTGAACCGAAATTGCACAAAAATGTGACTCTTAGTGTACTGCAATTATTCCCCAGTTGTCCCCTCATGTTTTTCTGGCGTCCATATTGTGTTTTTAAGTTAGTGAATTTAAATTAATTATCTATCAACCCATAATTCGGATGAATCTAGTTTCACTGCACTGTGAGTGGTTATCATGCAAAGCCATCCATGAGACATTCCATTGTACGATATTTGATAACATGTTGTTTTTTTTTACCAGAACACATTTAAGCATCAATGCTGAAGTGCTTTATGGCGAAATTGCCTGTCCCTATTTTTTTGAAAGTGTCAATTTTTAGCATGTTTAGAAAACAGCTTAGTCACACAGACAGCCTGGAGGTTTCGATGCATCATTCACTTTGAACTCTTGTTCAAGGCAGACAAGAGGGGTTGTACCTTTCTTAATGTTTGCTGTTCATTCTTTTCTTAATGAACTGTTGTACAGCTCATTCAGAAGAAAATGATTGGCCAGGCAGGCGCATGCACGATTTGTCTGCAAGCCCTCTCAATGAAAAGTCATTTTGACAGGACAATGTCAAGCAGAAGTCTGTTTTGGACAAAAAAGGGGATGGTATATGACAGCTGTAGAAAATTGGGCAGACTAGATGGGCCGAATGGTTCTTATCTGCCGTCATATTCTATGTTTCTATGTTTCTAATGTAAGCTAGTTTTTACATATACCCCATTCCCACAATATGCAAAAATTATTCACTGCAGGTTTTTTTGAGAGGTGGTACATGGTTAAAAAAAAATTAAATACATTTCTGGAGTGCTTCCTTAATAGGATCTGAGACATCAGGCACCATCTTGATCTAAGCATTTTCAGAGCAGAGAACCTGGAATTTCCTTAGGACCATTTAGCCCAGCCTTATTATTACTCTCTATCCTACTGGCCATGGGATGGAGGGAAGGCTCATTATTATTATTATCATCGTAATTTACACAGTGCCAAAATATTCCACAGCACTTTGCAATATTACAAAGGGGGGTTTTAACGATACAAAATTTTACAGGAACAACAGGTTGACGAGGACCCTGCTCAAAAGAGCTTACAATCTAGAAAAGGTGTGGTATAAAAACACAATAGGGTGAGCTTACAATCCAGATGAGTTGAGGTATAAAACCACAAGAGGAAGGGCACTGTGGAGCTAGCAACCAAACGATAGGACGGGAAACAGCAGTATCATAAGGTGAGAGTGTAGCCCTTTAAGTAAGAGGTAGGTTTGTGAAATATCACTATGGACGCCATATCTTTTCCTGAAGAGATGGGTTTTGAGGGCTTTCTTAAATAATTGAAGACCATGGAAGAGTGGTGGCAGGCAGACCTTTCCAGAGGAGAGAAGCAGCCCACGAGAAGTCTTGCAAGTGCGAGTTAGCAGTAAACATTATAGCAGCAGACAAGAGATGGTCCACGGCAGAGCGGAGAGACAGAGAAGGGGTGGGCCTATGAATTAGTGAGGAAATGTAATGAGGATAGAGTTGTTAGAACTTTATATTTAACAGTTAGTATTTTGAATTGAACTCTATAGTGTACAGGGAGCCAATGTAAGGATTAGCAGAGGGGTGAGGTGTGAGAGAAGTAAAGGGAGAGAAAAATCAGTCTGGCAGCAGCATTCCTTACAGACTGTACCGAGGCAGTATGGTTTCTGAGGAAACCATTAGAAGAAAATTACAGCAATCAATGAGAGGAATTACAAGGGTATGAACAAGCTTTTTTGTAGCATCATGTGTAAGGATGGGGTGAATGTGGGAAATGTTTATTAGGTTGAATTGGCAGATTTTAGCAACAGACTGGACCTAAGTTAAGGTCAGATTCAAATATAACTCCAAGACAGTGAGCTTGCAAGGATGGGCTGATGCGGGTACAATCAACTTGCAAGGAGAGCGAAAGAGGAGGATTAGTATTTTGCGTAGGAAAGATAAGAAGAGAGGCAACCAGTGATGTGCTCTAGAATGGCCCGAGGCAACCTGATAGAGTTTGTGGAGCAGTAGGGTTTCTGCTCTCACCCCACTGCTCTGTCAAACCTCTCCCCACCATCTCATCCATCTCTTTCTCCTCATTTTAAGTTCACTCAATTCATCTGTTCAAACCCATCTCTGCAAACATTGCTGGTATTTACCAGCCACCTAATTTCCTTCTTCTTTTCATTGACCACATTGCTGGCTGACTTCCCTAATTCCTTTCAAATAATATTCCATCCCTAATTCTTAGAGACTTTAACATTTCCATCAACTCATCCTTGTCCCAGTAGCCTAAAAACAACTTATAATAACCTCCTCTCATGAACTATTCCAGTGGGCTAATTCAGGTTTCAGGGAATAAACTCCATAGTAATTATCTGATATACATCTTCTGATGCTTTTCTCAGATGGAGGCCATCCGGATTAAGTTAATTATTATTTTTGCTAGTTACAAATAATTATATATTTTTTTCTTTCATTTTTTGATCTCTAAGAGTTATATAAATGGTTCTGAATTATGTAAAGTTTTTTTTTTTTTTATTAGCTGTTACATTGCTTTAATTTGCAGTATCTTTGCAAGAAATAAAAAAGTGGTTAAGATTTTTTTCCCCCAAACATTTTTAGAAAATGAAGAAAGACCATTTTAAATAATTCTGTCTCTTTAAATGGGCATATTTTTTTTTCTGCATGACTGAACCTTCAAGGAATCCTATTTCACACATCAGACAATTGCACCTTGCACATTGAAGCTGCTAGCATCACTTTGCTTTAGACATCATAAACATTCAAAATGGCACAAAACAAGATGGTTGGTGTGGGGCATGAACTAAGATCTTACTAACTTAATCAAATTGGCTATTTTTTTTTAACTATAAAGTTAACACTGTTTACAACTGACTACAAAAATAGAACATATAAATTAGCATAACCTAACGGTTTCTATTTCCTACAATGCTTCTTATGTAATTATCTTTATTAAACTTTTAACTAGTAATCATAACATTTAGCATCTGGTGCAATGCCCAAATATTTACTGTTTTTGGGGTGCAGACAAGGCCCCACAAGGGTCATCAATTGGGCACTGAGAAGACATGTCTCTGAATCGTCTCCAAGCTTACAACGTGTATTTTATAATCACAATTCAGATCGAAGAACAAATATGTTCTTTATTTCAGTACATTCTATGTGCCCAGGCATAATTTTTGTAAAATATATTTTATAACATTAATATTGTTATGATTTTATAGAACTATTTTTATTTCAATGTCTGCAGCTACAATGTAACATTGCGGTTACTATGCCTAATAAAATGATAAATGAGTGCTGGAATGTTTAAAGGTCACACTGCATCTTACTCTGGTTTACATATGCACAACAAGTTAAAAATAAATATATATATATATATATATGGGTGTAGAAACAATCGCACTCCTGGGACTTGGTTGAAGTAGTAAAATTTAGCTTTTATTTATTCCATATAAAATATCAACGTTTCAGCTCCAACATGGAGCTTTCATCAGGACAGGTAACATGTATATATACAAATTTTGCATTATATAAATATTATTGTTTAAATCTGGTTAGCTATATATAAGCAGAAATCTGTATTTGGAATGTTATTTATGCTGAATTGATCCTGATGAAAGCCACAGAGGTGGCTGAAACGTTGATGATGGCAGCAACCATATTTTAAATGAATTGAAATAAAGAAGAAATATTTTACCTATCTACAGACCGTGAGTGCAAGCCTTTATTTACTATTTTATATATATATATATATATATATATATATATATATATATATATATATATATATATATATATATATATATATATATATAATACAAATTTTGGTCTGTATAATAAATATATTTTCGAGAATATATTTATTGCATGGCCCAAAATCTGTAACTAGGGGGTATAAAATGTCCACAGTACACAATTGTAGTAAAATACTTTAATATAGCAGTTTAAAATAAATCTGTTCTGGAGAACACAGCAAGCATGCATAGGCAATGACTAGTGGGCTGTTGTTTATTATAACTATAGCAAGATGTATATGTTTTAACATCTTCAGAAGTAAATACAGTTAATAGCATGCCAGTGCTTTATTTGGGTGAATAAAGGTTCTGGCTTTCTCCTGTAAGATAGGAAGTAACTTGCACTATGACATTTATAAAGAGAGACTGCCTTGTTTATGTGATACATAGATCCATAGATAGACAAATATCAACACTAAAAGAAACATACCATTATATTATTAGAGTTTTGTTATGGCTTTGCGTTTCCCTTATGCATTAAGACCAGAAAACCACATCTGTTATAGTCTGTGTTTAACACGGACCAGTGAAAATGATTATAGCATATTCATAGGCAACCTTCGGCACTCCAGATGTTTTGGACTACACCTCCCATGATGCTTTGCCAGCATTATGGGTGTAAGAGCATTATGGGGGATGTAGTGCACAACATCTGGAGTGCCAAAAGTTGCTTATCCCTGCCCCCATATTTTCTCAAAAAGTGAAGCTTTTTGTTAATCTAGAAAATACACATATACATCAGATGGTAAACCCCACTGGATACTGCACTTATTTTAAACACATTTGCACATTAGAAAATGCCATAGATGTATGAAAAATCTAAACACACGATACTTGTTAAATATTGATGTTGTAAAAAAAATAATAATACAAAAAGTACATTTTACTCTATAAGGACCTGTTAGATGCTATTTGCTGTTCATTCTGATGGCACTGAAAGGGTTACTCATTCTAAACAGGCAAATAAGAGAGAGCCGTAGCAGTCACTGGGTAATGTGTAATTTTCTGTTTTCAGGCAGAGCTGGATACAGCATTTATTCATCAACAGCTGATAAAGGCAGCGAGGTATGGGTTTCACACACCTTGCTAGCTAGTGGGCATACTAATTTTGAGACTAAAAGAAACAACGTCAAAAAGCATCATTAGCTAATAACGATGCCGATGCTTAAAATGGGAAACAGACAATACAAATGCATTAACCAAACGAAGCCATTTGACCACTGAGGGCATTTCTACTTGTGACACTCCAACTGTTGAAGATTTTTTTTTTTAAATATAATGATGCATAGACAGTCAATGGGCTGGCTGTGCATCCTGGGGAATAGTCCTTAGCAGCTGGGATGTAAGTTTAATCTTTACTGTATTAGAACTGCATTCACTACTGCAATTATGAATCAAATTTGATTGCACTATTCTTGATTTTCCCAAACCTCTGTTTACGTTTGCTGAAACGGTGCCGACACAAATAAACACAAACAAAATAACCATAAATAATTAGTAATAAAGTCAAAGCAGCGTGGGCTGGTGGAACAATCAGTTTCCTCTGTGTTTATTTTTTTTAAGGGGGTTTATTTGAAGATCTGAGTATATTAACTCCTTCCCAGCCGGGTAATAGTACTAATTTTGGGATGAACAGCTGCACACTGTCTCCTCCATGCCTAAAGAACCCTGACTGATACATGTATCTGGTCATCAAGAGTTCAGAATGCAGTTAATTTGTATCCAGACCCTTTGACAGTGATTTACCTCTGGGAAGATTAACTTGCGAAGGCTCTCTGCCAAAGTGTGCAGATAAACCCTGCCCCGGCTGGTCTTCCTCTGTGGGAGTCCATCATGGTCACCTGTTCTCCTGGTGCTCAGCTCATGGACCTCTTTGCAGATTGGAAGACTGGCAGCAGCAGCATTGCTGGACACTTCATCCCCCTCCTCTGAACCCTGGCTCTGTGTGAGCATAGAGAAAGGACATTCCCCTGATAGCTTTAAGTCTTTCAGCTTGGTACAGAACATCTTGTCCACAGTGTCAGCTCATGTGACGCTCTGTTAGGCTTCCTGGTCTCCAGTTATTATTCTTCCACTGTTCAACAATTGCTCTGCAGCCTAAAGACACAGAACTCTCAGCAGTAGGTCTGTCAGAGCTTCGCACCGACTGCTTGTTGGAGTCTAATGGGCGGGGATCAGTTCTAGATAGGGGGAGGCACCATTGCATGCTGCATAGGGACACAGCACCCATCTGTACTGGCATTAGTTCCAAATCTGCATACTTAAAAAAAGAGGGACTCTAGAAAAGTATATTTCCAGGCTGAGGTTGGCTGCTGTTAGATTAGAGGCTTCCAATCTAGAGGGATATCAGTTAAAAATGTTCTCTTTGTATGGATACTGGTATGACAGTACAAATGGTACTGTTAAAATGGTACTTTAAAAATGCCAGGTGTCATTAAAATGATATTACAATGAAAATACATTCATAAATAGCGCAATATCAATAATGCACAGTTTATAATTTATAACAACAGAACAGCCTGCAATTTAACTATTATGTATAGCTCTGTAATTGCGCTGTACACTTAAAAAAGAAGTGGCATCATAGCGTTGCTTAATCATTGCTCTATTTTTATGTGTTTCTATGATGCTGATAATGTTGATGGACTGACATAGTTACATAGCTGAAAAGAGACACGTGTTTATCAAGTTCAGCCTTTCTAACATGTCTTATTGCTGTTGATCCAAAAGAAGGCAAAACAACAGTTTGAAGCGCTTCCAATTTTGCAATAAACTAGGCAAAAAAGCCTTCTTGACCCCAAAATGGCAGTTAGATATCTCTTTGGATCAAGAAGCTATTACCCCACAGATTAAAAATGATATCCCTGAATATTGTTTTTTTGCAAGTATTGATCCAATTGTTGTTTAAACATCAGACAGCTAATTCCACCTTATTGTTCTTACTGTAAAAAATATTTCCTTTACCTTAGACTAAATCTCCTTTCTTCCAGTCTACGTGAAATAGACCACACTATTAGTTAACATAGTGAGACTTAATCAAAGTATAACAGGCTCATAACTTGCTGAACAAGCCTGGAATTGAAAGTACATTTTGAATTACCCACAGATTGTTCACCACCTGACAACATCCACTCAGTTTAAACCTTTGTGTTGCTGTGGCCACTGGACTTCATCAGTTGCTGATGAACAACATAAACAGAACCTAGGTTTATGAATGTAGTTAGTTTTAAGCAGAGGCATTTAAAATCAACTAGGGCTGGCTCAAGCATTTTGTTACATAAGGCATAGATCTGTTTTGTTAACTCCACTCTCTCATATATTCATGTCAGACAGATTTGGTAGTCCTTCTGAGCCATTGTTCTCATTTGTCTTTCTTAAACCAGTATATTTATTCTCTCATCCTCTGTCATCACCTTTATTCCCACAGCTCCTGAGACTGCTCTCCTCCCCCTCCCATGTCAATATATGTTATAAAAGATGTATCTGGGAGACTTTATGATAGCCATACTTAAAGGATGGGATGCATGCCCTTGCAGCTATAATCCAATTGCTAGACTGTCTCTATTTGTCTTGACCTCGTTGGCTTGCTAATGAAGATTCATCTTAACTAGAGATGTCGCAAACATAAAATTTTCCGTTCACAAATGGTGAACGCGAATTTCCGCAAATGTTCGCGAACGGGCGAACCGGGGCGAAACCGCCATAGACTACAATGGGCAGGCAAATTTTAAAACCCACAGGCACTCTTTCTGGACACAATAGTGATGGAAAAGTTGTTTCAAGGGGACTAACACCTGGACTGTGGCATGCCGGAGGGGGATCCATGGCAAAACTCCCATGGAAAATTACATAGTTGATGCAGAGTCTGGTTTTAATCCATAAAGGGCATAAATCACCTAAAATTCCTAAATTGTTTGGAATAACGTGCTTTAAAACATCTGGTATGATGTTGTATCGATCAGGTAGTGTAAGGGTTATGCCCGCTTCACAGTGACAGACCAAACTCCCTGTTTAACGCACCGCAAACAACCGCAAACAGTCCATTTGCACAACCGCAAACTCCCCATTTGCAAAGGTTGGATACCAAGCTAGCCATGTCCCGTTCCTTGTCTCACTGATGTCATTGAAGGTCTCTTCCTCCACCCAGCCACATACAACACCAAGGGTCCCCGAAAGGTGACAACAAGCCCCCTGGGACGCCTGCTGTGTTTGGTCTTCCACCTCCTCAAAGTCACCTTCCTCCTCTGACTCCTCTTCTTCAGACTCCTCTCTCTGCGTTGCCACTCTCTGCATTATTATAAGGTGTGTTAAGTAGCACTATTCCTATCAGTTTAATCCCTGGCATCAGTTTAATCCCTGGCATCGATTTAAGGAACCGGGAGATGGAAAAAGATGCTTGGTTGGTCCTCCTACTTCAAATTTGGGGAACTGCGCGTGCAATCTAATGTGCCATCAGATAGGAGTGGTGTGTTAAGTAGTACTATTCTTATCAGTTTAATCCCTGTTACGTCCCCTATCAGGGGACGTGTATATGGCATCGATTTTAGGAACCGGGAGATGGAAAAAGATGCTTGGTTGGTCCTACTACTTCAAATTTGGGGCACTGAGCGTGTAATCTAATGTGCCACCAGATAGGAGTGGTGTGTTAAGTAGTACTATTCTTATCAGTTTAATCCCTGTGACGTCCCCTATCAGGGGACGTGTATATGGCATCGATTTTAGGAACCGGGAGATGGAAAAAGATGCTTGGTTGGTCCTCCTACTTCAGATTTGGGGCACTGCGCGTGCAATCTAATGTGCCACCAGATAGGAGTGGTGTGTTAAGTAGTACTATTCTTATCAGTTTAATCCCTGTTACGTCCCCTATCAGGGGACGTGTATATGGCATCTATTTTAGGAACCGGGAGATGGAAAAAGATGCTTGGTTGGTCCTCCTACTTCAAATTTGGGGCACTGCGCGTGTAATCTAATGTGCCACCAGATAGGAGTGGTGTGTTAAGTAGTACTATTCTTATCAGTTTAATCCCTGTTACGTCCCCTATCAGGGGACGTGTATATGGCATCGATTTTAGGAACCGGGAGATGGAAAAAGATGCTTGGTTGGTCCTCCTACTTCAAATTTGGGGCACTGAGCGTGTAATCTAATGTGCCACCAGATAGGAGTGGTGTGTTAAGCAGTACTATTCTTATCACTTTAATCCCTGTTACGTCCCCTATTAGGGGTCGTGTATATGGCATAGATTTTAGGAACAGGGAGATGGAAAAAGATGCTTGGTCTGTCCTCCTACTTCAAATTTGGGGCACTGCGCGTGCAATCTAATGTGCCACCAGATAGGAGTGGTGTGTTAAGTAGTACTATTCTTATCAGTTTAATCCCTGTTACGTCCCTCTCATCAGGCCTTTATTAGTCGAATGTATCGCCCACTGTCAGTCCCTTCGGGATCCATCCCTCATCCATCTTAATAAAGGTGAGGTAATCTAGACTTTTTTGACCTAGGCGACTTCTCTTCTCAGTGACAACACCTCCTGCTGCAGCAGGAGGTATTGTCACTGAGAAGTGAAGTCGCCTAGGTCAAAAAAGTCTAGATTACCTCACCTTTCTGACAGGACACTTGAAGTGGGGCAGGCCAGAAGTTCTATCGCAAATTGGGATAGGTCAGGCCACAGGTCAAGCCTGCGCACCCAGTAGTCAAGGGGTTCATCGCTCCTCAGAGTGTCGATATCTGCAGTTAAGGCGAGGTAGTCTGCTACCTGTCGGTCGAGTCGTTCTCTGAGGGTGGACCCCGAAGTGCTGTGGCAATGTGTAGGACTTAAAAAGCTCCGCATGTCCTCCATCAACAACACGTCTGTAAAGCGTCCTGTCCTTGCCGGCGTGGTCGTGGGAGGAGGAGGATTACTTTCACCTCTTCCCCTGTTAGATTCCCGTTGTGCTGTGACATCACCCTTATACGCTGTGTAAAGCATACTTTTTAATTTATTTTGGAACTGCTGCATCCTTTCCGACATGCGGTAATTAGGTAACATTTCAGGCACTTTCTGCTTATACCGGGGGTCTTGTAGCGTGGACACCCAGTACAGGTCATCTCCTTCAGCCTTTTTATACGAGGGTCCCTCAACAGGCACGACAGCATGAAAGACCCCATTTGCACAAGGTTGGATGCCGAGCTACTCATGTCCCGTTCCTCATCGTCAGTGATCTCACTGAAGGTATGTTATTCCCCCCAGCCACATACAACACCACGGGTACCAGATAGGTGACAATGAGCACCCTGTTGTGGTTGGTCTTCCTCCTCCTCCTCAAAGCCACATTCCTCCTCTGACTCCTCTTCCTCACAATCCTCTTCCAGCGTTGCCGCTTGTCCAGCAAGCGATGCTGATAAGGCTGTTTCTGGTGGTGATGGTGACCACAACTCTTCCTCTTCACGCTCATCTACGGCCTGATCCAGCACTCTTCGCAGGGCACGCTCCAGGAAGAAAACAAATGGTATGATGTCGATGATGGTGCCTTTGGTGCGACTGACTAGGTTTGTCACCTCCTCAAAAGGACGCATGAGCCTACAGGCATTGCGCATGAGCATCCAGTAACGTGGCAAAAAAATTCTCAGCTCCGCAGAGGCTGTCCTAGCACCCCGGTCATACAAAGAGTCGTTAACGGCTTTTTCTTGTTGGAGCAGGCGGTCCGACATTAGGAGTGTTGAATTCCAACGTGTCGGGCTGTCGCAAATCAAGCTCCTCACTGGCATGTTGTTTCACCGCTGGATATCTGACAAGTGCGCCATGGCCGTGTAGGAACACCTGAAATGGCCACACACCTTCCTGGCCTGCTTAAGGACGCCCTGTAAGCCTGGGTACTTATGCACAAAGCGTTGTACGATCAGATTACACACATGTGCCATGCACGGCACATGTGTCAACTTGCCCAAATTCAATGCCGCCAACAAATTTCTTCCGTTGTCACAAACCACTTTGCCGATCTCCAGTTGGTGCGGAGTCAGCTACTGATCCACCTGTGCGTTCAGGGCAGACAGGAGTGCTGGTCCGGTGTGACTCTCTGCTTTCAGGTCAGGTAAGTCAACCCCAAGACGGCGCGACACTGCCGTATCCGGGATGTGGAATAGTACCTGAGGAGCTGGCGGGGGTGCCGTTGATGTGGAGCAAGACACAGCAGCAGAAGAGGACTCAGCCGAGGAGGTTATGGAAGAGGATGGAGTAGGAGGAGTAGAGGAGGTGGCAGCAGGCCTGCCTGCAAGTCGTGGCGGTGTCACCAACTCCTCTGCAAAGCCACGCATTCCATGCTTGGCAGCCGTCAGCAGGTTTACCCAATGCGCAGTGTAGGTGATATACCTGCCCTGACATGCTTTGCAGACCAGGTATCAGTGGTCAGATGGACCCTTGCCCCAACACTGTGTGCCAGACATGCCATTACTTCCTTTTGCACAATTGAGTACAGGTTGGGGATTGCCTTTTGTGCAAAGAAATTTTGGCCGGCTACCTTCCACTGCGGTGTCCCAATAGCTAAAAATTTTTGAATGCCTCAGACTCCACCAGCTTGTATGGTAAAAGCTGGCGTTCTAAGAGTTCAGACAAGCCAGCTGTCAGATGCCGGGCAAGGGGGTGACTTTGTGACATTGGCTTCTTACGCTCAAACATGTCCTTGACAGACACCTGACTGTGGGCAGATGAGCAGGAACTGCTCAAGGCGAGAGACGGAGTGGCGGATGGTTGAGAGGGGGCAAGGAGGACAGCAGTGGTTGACGTGGCTGAAGATGCTGGACCAGGAGGAGGATGGCGGCTTTGAGTTTGTGTGCTGCTTGTACTCATGTGTTGATCCCATAGGTGTTTGTGATGTGCGATCATGTGCCTTCGCAAAGCAGTTGTACCTAGGTGGGTGTTGGACTTCCCACAACTCAGTTTCTTTTGGCACAGGTTGCAAATGGCATCGCTTTTGTCAGAGGCAGACACACAAAAAAAATGCCACACTGCTGAGCTCTGCAATGACGGCATTCTGGTGGTGGCAACAGCATGCGTTGATTGGCTTGCTGTCTGGCTGACCCCGGGTGCCGATGCATGCTGTCTGACTGTGCCACTAGCTCCTTGCAATGACCTCCCCCTGCTTCCAACTCGTCTCCTCCTCCTCTCTGTCTCCCCATCTGAACTTTCCCCCTGTTCTTCTTCTCTTCTAGCGGGCATCCACGTGACATCCACGGACGCATCATCATCATCATTGCTTCACTTGTATCTGACAACTCAGCAAAGGAAGCAACATCATCATCATCACACTGTACATCCATGTGTGTAATGCTGCCTGACTGAGACATATCCCTGTTATCTACATCCTCTGGCAATATTGGTTGCGCATCACTTATTTCTTCCAATTGATGTGTAAATAACTCCTCTGACAGATCAAGTGAAACGGCTGTGGTGCTAGTGTTGGTGGTGGCGGCAGGCGGGTGAGTGGTAACTTGAGAGGTGCCCGAAGCTAAGCTGGAGGAGGATGGTGCGTCAAGGTTCCGAGCGGAATCTGTAGAAGATTGGGTGTCCTGTGTTAGCCACTCAACTATGTCCTCAGAACTTTTCGAGTTCAGGGTAGGAGGCCTCTGAACACTGGCCATTATTCTAGGGCCAAAGGGAATCACAGCACCACGACCACGACGGCCCCTGCGGGGTGTCCTGCCTCTGCCTGTCATTTTTTTTTCGATTAGTGGTACTATGCGTGCAAGCTACAGTGACAACAAATATGAGTGGCACTGTGCACTGGCAGAAGTTGGCAGAGTAGACGCTGTAGGCCTGACACACACACTTGCAGACAACTAACTGCTATTCAATCTATTACAGTCAAAATTTTATTTTTTTCTTACATGTACACTACTGTTACACCAGATATGAGTTGAACTGGTGTGACACTGTGCCCTGGCAGGCCCTGAAATGCACACGTGTGAAGGAAACTGACTGCTATTATTTCACAGTCAAATTTCTAGTTTTGTTTTTTTAATGTACACTACTGTTACACCAGATATGAGTTGCACTGGTGTGACACTGTGCCCTGGCAGGCCCTGAAACGCACACGTGTAAAGGAAAATGACTGCTATTATTTCACAGTCAAATTTCTAGTTTTTTTTTAATGTACACTACTGCTATTGTGACACCAGATATGAGTAGTGGCACTGGGCAAGTGGGCACAGTATACGCTGTGAGCCTGACACACACGCTGGCAGGCAGGCAACTGCAATTAGATTACACAGGAAAAAAAAAGCAGACTGATGTTCTAGCCCTAAAAAGGGCTTTTTGGGTTGCTGTCTTTACAGCAGAGATCAGATGAGTCCTTCAGGACTGTAGTGGACACTGAATACACTAGCCTAGCTATCAATTTCCCTATGAAATCAGCAGCAGCTACACTGTCCCTCCTCTCACTAAGAATGCAGTTTCCGAATGAATCTAAAATGGATGCTGTCCCGGAGGTGGGAGGGTCTGGGAGGGAGGGTCTGCTGCTGATTGGCTGGAATGTGCCTGCTGACTGTGAGGTACAGGGTCAAAGTTTACTCGATAATGACAAATAGGGGGCGGACCGAACATCGCATATGTTCGCCCGCCGTGGCGAACGCGAACAAGCGATGTTCGCCAGGAACTATTCGCTCGCGAACTATTCGGGACATCTCTAATCCTAACATCTCTAATCTTAACTTTTTATGCATTGCTGGGGAAGAAGTGAAATGTAAAAATGATCATACATGAGATGCCATTACTAGGTGACATCAGGTGATAGTTATAATGCATGGATTTAATGCAAATATCAGGAATAAAGTTAAGGACACCAAATCCTCCTCCTTATAGGATTGTCTTAGGCTTGCATGCTAAATACCAATAGACTTTAAAGTTAGGGAAAATTATTAATAATAATAATAATAATAATAATAATAATCATACTACGAACTATGAACAAACAACTAAAATGATTCTAATGAATCTTGAGGATGGGCAAATTACTGTCTTTCTCTTGATTTGGAGTCACACAATGTCAACAGTGTCAGAAAGGTCAAAACATTTTTAATCATCTATCTGCTATATTTCATCAGAGAGCCAGGAGTAGCAGAAACAATGAACCGAGTTAGTCAGATATGCCTTAAACAGCATTAGCTGGTGAAGTTTAAAGATCGTGAAGCGCAAGACACAAACCCTGACTCGTTGGTCTCTGCTCATTTAACTCTATGTCTTCAAACTCTAACCCGATAAGATGTCATGGCCTGTTAAACACTATTAACCTATAGGTATACTTATTTGGAAAACAGCAACCATTTTAAGGGTACCTGTCATGGTACCTACAACTTGTGCTCTTTTTACAGAGCTTAGAATTACATCTATATGTTTTGCTAGCAGATTAGATAGCATCGACTCACATTGAATAATTGACTGACAAGGTAGAGCAGAAAAGACCTTTCAAAAGTCCTTCTGCTCTCTACACATAGCAACCACAGCACATACTCTGTGGTTGCCATGGTAACCCCCTAGCTGATGCTCCGAATGTTGGCTAAAGAGTATGAGGACTAGAAATGTTGCAAGGGTTAACCTGGTGCTTAAGTCCAAAATCATTTGGTGATTTCCTTTGTCAGTATACAATAATAATATAGGACATGGTCGAACTTGCACAATTCTGTCACACCTCACAAGGTAGATAGGATAATTAATTGATAGATAAGTATTACTGGACCTTAGAGATGGCTGGTCTTATGTAAAATTATTAAAACGTCTGTTGTGATTGCTTTTCATAATTTCTGCAAAAACAAAAGAAGAAATGTTCACAGAAATGATGTAGAGGAATCCACATCAGAAATGATCTAGAATGTCTCAACTTCATAGTTAGATGTAAGGTTGGATTGAGAAGTGCCCAAAACAATGCTAGAATGGCACGTAACAGCTGGCAGATGGCCGCAAGCATTGTTTATGCTGCTAGAATGACACAAGTATGGCAATTCTACATAAAATATGATGCAAGAAGGCTGTGTCAAACTCCCTTCCTAAAGCAAAACCTCTGGCCTCTTCCCAAACTCTACCCCTTAACACGTCTCTTGACAAACTCACAGTTACAGACACAAACAGGTGCACACACATACAGACATGCACATACACACACCAGACACACACTCAGACAGACAGGCATATAGAGGCACAGACAGTGCTCTTTCTGCCTAATCTCCTCTGTTAGTGTCAGCTGAGACAGGAACAGAGACACACAGGGCATATGACAATAGTCTTATATTTCCTGTATCTTTTCCACCGTACTGACACCAGTCCCGTCTAACTCCTAGGTAAGACTAGCAAGGAGGGCAGTGGAGCCTGTCAGTGCAAAGAGTTTTGGGGCTACCAGGCTCTCCCATTGTGAAGCAACTGATAGGAACGTAGTGAATAATGTAACTCTGTTCAGATGCCAGCATGCTTTCAATGAAGCTATTAAGTCCGCGTCACAGAGGAATCTTGACTGCTTGGGGAAGCGTATTCACAAAGGGCAAATCAAAGAAGACTGAAGGAGAAGTAAAAGGCAGACCAAGGGTGGGTGTTAATTATAAAGAGCTTCACCTCTTATCTTGAGCCAATGACAACCCTAGACGACAGGACAGTATGTATTTTAGGACATCCAAAATGTTATAGCCCAATGTAATGCCAATGAGTGATGTCAGAATATTATTAGAACAGATTACTTATGTCTGAGAGGTCTACACCTTCAGAATAGGGTATTTTTTGAAAATGACTCAATGTAAATTAGCCCACAATCATGACATAATTTTCAGCATATTCACTAGGTATCAACAAGAGTGTTGGAAGAAACTGCAAACCTCATAACAGATACATTCCATTTTGTAAAACATAAATAACATTAGTTGTTACCAGCTCAATATATTCGATTTCCAAACCGATGACAGGAAATAGGGAGATAGGGCAGCAGTTGGACAAAACAGTTAGGTTTAAAGGTTTTTTGACAGTAGCATGTTAAAAGAAATAGATGGCAGCAGAAATGAGACAGGAAGACAGCACTGCAAAATATTGAAATAATAACAGTCAAGCAGTGGCATCACATGCGTTGTAGTCACCCAATGCACTCACTCATTGTGTCGCCCACCCATTGACCTCCATCGTACCAGACCATATGAGATTTCTGGTGGTCCAGTAGTGGGCTGTTCTGGTCTGCACATCTGCTGGGCGCAGACCTTGTAAATTTTTGTTGCTAGTTTGGGCTCTTGGATAGTGTCAGACAGGCCCGGACTGGCCATCGGGCAAACCGGGCAAATTCCATGGGCCGAGGCTGACAGGAGAGATCAAAGGATCTCCCCAGCCGGCCCCTTTAGGGCTGGTGCTGCCTAACCTTCGGCCTATAGTGGGAGCTCTATGTGGTGGGGAGGTCAAAGATCTCTCTCACCAACCTGCACACTGATTCACCAGAGAAAATAATTCCTTCCCAGCATCCTTTCCAGCCAAGGATCAAGGTAAAGAAGAGGGATGGGGGAGTATGTCAGTTTTTTTTCTTTTTTTGGCCCATGTCCCCCTTCCTCACCCAGCAGTCCTGCCTCTCCCTCGTTCACACCCTGCAGCCCCTGCCCCCCCTCTCACCCAGAAGACCCATGTCCCCTCTCATCCTGCAGCCCTCTTCCCCTCTCACTCTGCAGCCCCTGTCCCCCTCTCATCCAGCCCCCCTCTTACCCTGCAGCCCCTGCCCCTCCCTCTTTTACACCCTGTAGCCCCATGCCCCCTTTCACACCCTGCAGCCCCTGTCCCTTTCTCACCCTGCAGCCCCTCTCACCCTGAAGCCCCTGCCCTCCTCTCATCCTGAAGCCCCTGCAGTCCTCTCACCCGGCAGCCCCTTCCCCCTCCCACCCTGTAGCCCCGGGCCCCCTCTTACCGTGCAGCCCATGCCTACCTCTTACCCTGCAGCCCCTGTCTCTCTTACACTGCAGCCCTTGCCCCACTCTTATCCTGCGGCAACAAGTTCCCTCTTATACGCTGCAGCACTGTCTCCACCTCTCCACCTCTCACCCAGCAGCCACTGTCCCCACCTCTCACCTAGCAGCCACTGTCCCCACCTCTCACCTAGCAGCCACTGTCCCCACCTCTCACCCAGCAGCCCCTGCCCACTTCTCACACAGCAGCCCCATGTCCCCTCTCACACCCAGCAGCCTAAGGTCCCCCCTCTAACCCAGCAGCCGCTGCCCCCCCTCACACAGCAGCCCCTGCTTCCCCCTCACACAGCAGCCCCCTGTCCCATCTCACACCCTGCAACCCCTTTCTCCCTCACACCCAGAAGACCCATGACACCATCTTTCACCCTGCAGCCCCACGTTCCCATTCTCACACCCTGCAGCCCTATGTCCCCTTCTCACACCATGCAGCCCCATGTCCCCTCTCACACCCTGCAGCCCCTTTCTCTGTCATACCCAGAAGCTCCATGACACCATCTCTCACCGTGCAGCCCCATGTCCCTTCTCAATACCCTGAAGCCCCATGTCCCTTTCTCATACCCTCCAGCCCCATGTCCCCTTCTCACACCATGCAGCCCCATGTCCCCTCTCACACCCTGCCAGTGGTGTATCCTGGTGTTGTGCTGCCCTGGGCATTTGGGGGCGGCATTTTTTGCCGCCCCCTGGAAAATGGCGCCCAAGGCAAATGCCTTGTTTGTAAAACGTCCCTGCACCCTGCAAGCCCTTTCTCCCTCATACCCAGAAGCTCCATGACACCATCTCTCACCCTGCAGCCCCATGTGCCCTTCCCACACCCTGCAGCCCCATGTCCCTTCTCAATACCCTGAAGCCCCCTGGCCCCTCTCACACCCTGCAGCCCCATATCCCCTTCTCACACCATGCAGCCCCATGTCGATTCTCACACTCTGCAGCCCCCTTTCCCCTTCCACACTCTAGATCTCTTATTCCACCCTCACACAAGATCCCTTATTGTCTCCCCCTCACACAAACGCTACACATGGACTGCCCTGAGGGGTATTAAACAAATGTGTCCACTTTTTCTAGGCATGAATGTTATTGGCGATGATACAATATGCACCCTCTTGGGCCTTACCCCTCAGAGAGATGCTCTGCCTTTAAATGCCCGGGCTGAATTTTTGTCCCATTCCGGCTCTGGTGTCAGAACATTGCCATGGGTTACCACAGCAACACTCTGATACAATCAGTCCCACTCCTGACTAAATCAATCTCAGCTGGGGATTTACTAATTAACCGAGAGCAGTCTAGTGTGAGGTTTGAGGACACTTGCCGAGTTCATCTTGTCTGCAGTGCTTTTTACTATGCAAGTTTTACTTAAATGTAAGAATGTTATGTCTCTTCAATAAATGTGATTACTTTCTTTGGATTTATCTAGCCTATTGTCCCTCCATATTCGCTGATACATCCAAGAACAGAGGGAATAAAAGTGAACATGTGTCTGTTGGCGTGCCTCATTACCAGGTGGTTCATATACCTGAGGAAGGAAGAGTTTTTACCTTTAAATGGATTGTTATTCTTAAACACTGTTTATAGATCATGCTCTATTTTTTGTAAGTGGTTGGATTGTTCATCTTCCCCATCTACTATTAGCTAGGATATTTCACACTTACATTGATGAATGTTTATAAACATTCGTAGTGTTTTGCATTTTGTACTATTAATTATATATGGACACTAAATTCAACATCTGGAGAGTGCCATCAGATTTATGATTAATAAAGATTTTTGTCAACTTTTGAGCACACATCCAAGTTGTTTGGTTTGTGGTTCCAAAATAAAAAAAACTGCTTTTAGAGAGTTTCCTACACAATTGTTTCTCAAAATGACTCTTTCACTTGATATCGGAGATGAGGCTTGTCCTTAGCGGATCGAAATTATAAACTACGTCAATATGCCAATGATGATGCTTGTCCCTTAGAAAGGATTCTTTCTCATATAATCTGTCTGCTGCAGAATGAGACAATGAATGTGATTTTATATCTATCCCTTCTCTCAAACTGTAAACAATATTTCAGGCTCACCGAACTTCACAGTGATTTATAGCACTGAGACAACTAAGGGAGGCAGAGGGTACCAGCAAGCTACAATATCAGTCTCGTATTCCATATATTTAAAACATATCTCTTGTATATATGGGCAACTCTATAATGTCTGTGGAATCAATGGCAGATACTTAATTTGCATATTGTGCTGGTAGTTTGGTCATTCAAATTTTCCATTAATTGTTCATAAATTCTTAAAAATACAGTTGAGCAGTATTTCTCATGTATGTATAATGTTTGTTATTCAATATTTGCAAGTAGCATGTATCCCTACAACCCTTGCAGTGGGCCTTTAACATTTTAGTCTTAAATTGTGAATTTAGTAGCCTTTATATTTCTTGTGTAGGCGATGAAAAATGTTGTATTCCGTTTTAATACATAAATTAGTCTTGCTGGCAAAATATTCTTGGGCAACAGCAATGGCTACTGTATTCATCAGCCCAAATGTATAAACACAATAAAATCAATATAGGATACCTGCACACTATTTCAAATCCATATGTCCATTTAAATAAGTTTTAGATGTGTACACATATGACATGTCATTTAAACGTTAAATAGAAGTTTTGAAAGCAAGAAGCTCAATTCACTCTCTTATATTGTGGTATGCCAATGATAGACTTGCTTGGAAAGGTCAGATTATATATGAGAAGGCATGAAATAGTTGGGTAGCATAAGCAAACATAGAAAGTATCCCTGGCCCATCCTCTATTGGCATTTTAGCATATTCATCAAATGCCCTTTTTCCAATTCATCCCAACATGACCAATAACTTCTCACCACAGCCACATGTCTTGCCAAAACCTCTCCCTACATCCCTTCATGGTACATCACCCACAGCCACATCACTGCTCAGGGCACATAATTTTCCAAAATCTCAAAGTACATCTACACACAGCCACATCCTTTCACAGAAAACCTCCCTAAATCCCTTTTCAGTATATCTCCCCCAGCCACATCCATTTCAAGCGTACCTAATATCAGCTACATCCCTACCTAAAACATCTTCCCCATTCACATCTCTAGTTCATCTCCCTCCAAGACACATCTCTCACCCGTTCATGTACCATCATCGCTTCAGTATAGTTCCCTACATCCTTAGTACATTTCCTATATTCTTCTACAGTACATCTTCTCCCAGATCTCCCTGTACTCCTAAGGACATCTCCCCATATCCCCAGTACATCTCTCCACATTCCCCACAGCACATTTCCTGACATCTCCATAGTAAATCAGCCCACATTACACAGTACATGTCTTCACAGCCACATACAGTGAGGGAAAAAAGTATTTTTGATCCCCTGCTGATTTTAAACGTTTGCCCACTGACAAAGAAATGATCAGTCTATAATTATAATGGTAGGTGTATTTTAACAGTGAAAGACAGAATAACAAAAAAAATAAAAATCCAGAAAAACGCATGTCAAAAAAGTTTTAAATTGATTTGCATGTTGATGAGTGAAATATGTATTTGACCCCTTTGACTTAGTACTTGGTGGCAAACCCTTGAGGTCAGATGTTTCTTGTAGTTGGCCACCAGGTTTGCACACATCTCAGGAGGGATTTTGCCCCACTCCTCTTTGCAGATCCTCTTCATGTCATTAAGGTTTTGAGGCTAGCGTTTGGCAACTCGAACCTTCAGCTTGTCCACAAATTTGCTATGGGATTATAGTCTGGAGACTGTTTAGGCCACTCCAGGACCTTAGTGTGCTTCTTCTTGAGCCACATGTTGTTGCCTTGGCTGTGTGTTTTGCGTCAGCATTCCTCCTCCTCCAAACATGGAGAGTTGAGTTGATGCCAAAGAGCTCGATTTTGGTCTCATCATTTTGGTCACTCTTTCACCCAGCTCTCCTCTGAATCATTCAGATGTTCATTGGCAAACTTCAGATGGGCCTGTACATGTGATAGAGGGGTTCACTTACCCCAACAATGTTGTGTTGTCTTAAATTCAGGAATATGCTTTTTAACATGCAAAGAAGGGAAAAAAGAGATACAAAAACATATAGTGTAGATGGTTTTGGTGAAAATGAGTGATGAAAGTAAAAAACTGAAACCACTCACATGGTCTGGAGCCTATATAATATTTGCTCCGTATGTAAGCCTAAGTGCTCCTTGGGCAGCAACACACCCCTTCCTCTGAGACGTACCTCCACAACGACAAGGAAACAAAAGGAGAAAGAGACCCAATGGGTGGTATATGTGCAAACAGGCAGATAATATATATGTGGTAAATGTTATCCTCACCTAGTTGAGAGCCTTCAAATCCTGGCTCTGAGGGTGGTCAGCGATGTGCCAGTATGAAGGGATGGCACTTCCCTGTAAAGATTCCCAGAGGCTCCAAGGACTTCAATGGATAAAGAAAATGTATTGATTCCAAATAAAAAGTAAATATAAAACCAGAAATTTGGAGTATAAAAATAGTAAATAAGGGGGGCGGGGCCTGACTGCTAAGAAGGCCGAATGCGCTCTTTGAAAGCTCCGGCACCATTGGACATTAAATCAACAATCCCACACAACCAAACTATTTAAGAAGCACCTGGTGCCCTCAAAACGAGACAGAACACCTTGCGGATTGTAAAGATAACTGTCTCGCATCAAAATCGTAACACGAACGCTTAAACCGGCCATGACCACCCATTGGGTCTCTTTCTCCTTTTGGTTCCTTGTCATTGTGGAGGTACATCTCAGAGGAAGGGGTGTGTTGCTGTCCAAGGAGCACATAGGCTTACGTACGGTGCCAATATTATATAGGCTCCAGACCATGTGAGTGGTTTCAGTTTTTTACTTTCGTCACTCATTTTCACCAAAACCATCTATCTATATGTATTTCACACTACATTTCTATATATTGTTAATTTATTGTGGAAATAAGGGTATTCCACTTTATATGTTTGAGCTGCTTTTTTATTTTGTTTTACCCATCACCTCTTTAAAGAGTTTTGTTTAAGTTTGAGCCTGTACATGTGCTTTTTTGAGCAGGGGGACCTTGCGGGCGCTGCAGGATTTCGGTGCTCCACGGCATAGTGTGTTACCAATTGTTTTCTTGGTGACTATGGTCCTAGCTGCCTTGAGATCATTAACAAGATCCTCCCGTGTAGTTCTGGGCTGATTCCTCATTGTGATCATTGAAACTCCACGAAGTGAGATCCAGACCGAGGGAGACTGACAGTTATTTTGTGTTTCTTCCATTTGCGAATAATCACACCAACTGTTGTCACCTTCTCACCAAGCTGCGATGGTCTTGTAGCCCATTCCAGTCTTGTGGAGGTCTACAGTCTTTTCCCTGACATCCTTGGACACCTCTTTGGTCTTGGACATGGTGGAGAATTTGGAATCTGATTGATTAATAACTTTTATACAGGTAATGAGCTGAGATTAGGAGCATTCCCTTTAAGAGAGTGCGCCTTATCTCAGCTCATTACCTGTATAAAAGACACCAGGGGCCCAGAAATCTTGCTGATTGATAGAGGATCAAATACTTATTTCACTCATTGACATGCACATCAATTTATAACTTTTTTGACATGCGTTTTTATGGATTTTTCTTTTTTTATTTTGTCTCTCACTGTTAAAATACACCTACCATTAAAATTATAGACTAATAATTTCTTTGTCAGTGGACAGACATTAAAAATCAGCACTGGATCAAACACTTTTTTCCCTCACTGTACCCAGTATACCTCCCCACATCCTATAATAAATCACATTCAAACACACTCACACACGGGTGGTTATACCAGTTTCTTGACAGTAGTTGTAGATTATATCACTCAACCTGAACTACCTTCTTTGAAATTGTCTGCAGCAATCTTTAGAATAATTTTTTTTGTACACTGGGGTCTTTGTAACACATTAACCTTCAATGATTATTCATATGAGTAATGGAAGTGATCATTATTGATTTGTTACACCCATGGAAAACATGTAAGTCACTGTCAAGAATATAACATATGTAACAGTTTAATTCATCTCTTTGAATTTGTTATAGTGCCTGGCACTGCCTTTCCATGTAGTGTTAAATTGCTTAAGAGCAGTTACACACTAAACAAGATTCCTTGGCCAACCGCAGTCCAGCCCCTTCTGGAGGTGTGGCTAAGGCATCGATCACACACCTCCTTGTAGTCATACCCATTCATACCGTCAGTTGGAGCTCTGATAGGCTAAAAGCAATCAGTTGACACTCTCAGCCATTCACAGCTACCCATTGTTACTCTAATGTTACTCTAGTCTAATAATTCTTCATAACCCAAACTGCACAGAGGGGAGGCACTGTTGGGGACTCTCATTTAGCATTAATACATAAAAACATTACTAACTGTTTAATGCTGAATGAAATGACGGTACCAGGAGACCTCAGACACTATAACTGTAACGGAACCGCTGACACCCCGACCGGGTACCCTCCGCTGACGGATGCTCCTAGTGCTTTCCGAGGTCTACAAGCACTCTGCCTGACACCATAACCACTGCAGACCCCACGAACCGCCGCAGCTTGGTTGGGGTCTCGCCGACTCCACTCACTCTGGACCCAAGACCAGCGTCCAGCTTCCAGTAGGTAGACCTCTCCGAATTCCAGAGAGCAGGAACAGGAACAAGCTCTTAGCAGAGCTCAGCGATTATACCCTGGGGAGTATAGTGATTATAGCAATCCCCAGAGTGTAGTTCTCCAATCCCCCAAACATGAGCCGAAACTTCATGAAGGTACAAGATGATCTGAGGTGCTGGCACACCCAGTCTGGTTTTTATTACAATCTTTGCCAATACAGGACCGCCCACAGGGAGGTATAAAACAACCAATAACATCTCAGTTACAACCCACAGATTCCCTCCCCTTATCCTGGGAGGTAACCCAATTACACATACAGTTAAAACATACTTTTTACCCAACTTTCATAACTCTAAAACCATACATCCAATCTCCATATCCACAATCAATCCATTCAGGGGAACAACATATTAAAAAAATGGCACGAATCAGACCAGTGGTTCAAAAGTTAAGGGAAAGTCCTTTGTGACCAAATGAAGCATGGCTTTTCTGCCCAAAACAAGTTCCACAGAGTCTCTATCCTGGAGATAATTGGGAAGTAATCCAATTATCTCCAAGGACAGAGGCAAAACTTCATTAGCCACATGGCAGACAAAGGACAATAAAAGACATAAAAATACATACTGTTACATTTATCACATAGAACCTACACATTTACAATTTACCAAACACATAATAGCATACATAATATTGAAGACAGCCTGAATGCAATCTGCTACACAGTCTTAAAGGGACATTGTTCCTAAAAGTCATAATATGTCCACGGATGGTTTTTAAAGGGCCAGCAGCAGCACCATACAAATCCAATATGCCCAAATGTTGCACCTGAAGGGCCAAATCTCCCAGGGACCATAGTCAACAGGTAAGAGGCTAGCAATCAGGCTCCTCCAACAGCCAGGGGTAAAGGGCAGCTTGTCACCAATAAACCCAGTGCCAAAAGGCATTTCGTCACAATAACCAACATAACTATAACTAAAACCAAAATGCCAAAACCCAAACAAGCTCATCCCAGATAATATCTAATATTGCATAAAACATAAACCTAATCTATTTGTTCAGACCGTTATAATGCACATTCGCTTGTAGCTTTTTTGGCCACTAAGATTCATTTAAAGAACACATTCCACAGAGATACCCAAAAGGATTCATTTTTATAAAATGCTTGTTTAAATGCAGTCGTATTCAGAGCTGGTTTTGTCTGATAAATAAGGAGACGGCTGTCAAGCTGCAGATAATTACAACAATCATGAAATCAATATCATTGAATATTCTGACCGAGGTTTCATTATTCTTGGACATATCTAATTTGTAGTAGCATAAAGTCAAATATTATATTGCAGTTATTGATTGAAGGTAAAACATCTGTGTGTGGTAAATAAAATATAAAAAGTGTTTGCTACGTAGCAAAACAATAAAATTATATCCATTAAGAGCAGCTTTTTTGTTTGACATGTTTACTAACGTCAATAAAATACTTAATCCTTTAAATGTTACATTGTTTTTTATTAAATTGTAATAACATTACCAGTAATTAATAAGAGAATTGAAATGTACTTATAAAAGATTAAAGAGCTGCTATTTTTTAAAGCTGCCGTTTGCTCTAGTTTTAAGACATTTTTACCCTTCTCTAGTTGTTTGATCACAGCCGTGTTCTTCACAACATAAACCCCTAAACATATTTTTTTTTACAAATATTGTTTAAAGAGCGATTACTGTACTCTTTCTACAAGAGTAGTTAGAACACATTATCAATATAGGGAGTAACCTAAAGAGGAGAAGGGAAGTCTGATGTATATATAAACAGTATACACTAGGGAATACTATTGTCTCCAACAAACCCCCCAAAAAATCTATTTGATTCCTCCAATTTTTGGCCAATTATCAATTAGTCTGAATAAGGCAACTCCACATTGCCATATGGATGAATCCCAAAACAAATGGAATGGCCAAGTAATTTTGTTTGTTTTATGATTTGGAAATCTGTGCATGGTGCCAAAAAAAAAGAAAAGAAAAAGATTGATGAAAAAAATATTATTGCTGTTAAAGGGATATGCAATATATGTTGGTATTATTCTCGAAGTGAGAAGTGTCCACTAGATGTAAAAACAAATTTATATTGAAAATTTCTATAGACACATTACTTGCTAAATCCTCTCGTATATGAAATTATTTGGACTCATTTGGCAACAGAGATAATAAATAAATAAAGATGCAATGGGAATATGGTCCAATGCATATAAATTAATCTTCAGTGAACATAACTTCTCAGACAGAGCCATATGTGCCATTTTTGAGACTTGTGAAATTCTCAGATTAATTATTTTACCCAAGGTACACCTAAATTGGACATATTTCCAGCCATTAAATTTTTGGAGATTGGAGAGATCTCAAGTTATCATGGATAGTGAGAAATTATTTTTTAAAAACATAAAACGTTTACCTATCTCTTTAGTGTGCTTCTGCTAAGAGTTTTTCCTTAAATACCTAAAGGATGTTTAACTACTGTATTTGCTTAGATAAACCATCATTTTTCTCATTCAAAATCCTTTGAAACGAAACATCAAGAGGGGAGTTGGTCTGCCCAATATAATAAATTACTATGATGAGGTCATGCCTGTATATGCATACAGATGACTGGATAGTGAGTCTTAAATAGAAGATTTTGAGTTGTAAAGTAAACAATAGTCAAAACTGGTATTCACATATTATGGCTGATTAACAAACATTTGTACATTTGTTGAGATTATGTTAACCTTTCTAATATCCTGCATTAGATGGGTAGAACTAAAAAAAGTGACTTTTCAAATTTTTGTTAAATTTAAGCAGTTTAAGGTCAATATATATAAAGATGAATGAAAAATGAGAAATATATTGCAGTCTTGAGAATTTCCAAAGTAATGAACATGGATAATCCATGTAATTGCTTATTTATTTTGAAAAAAAGATAATAAAATGCACCAGACAGTAAACAAAATAATGTACAAATAAAGTAAATCCAAATAGAGGCAAAGGAAATAACGGGGGACACCATTAAGCCAAAAATATTTTATGTGTATTAATATGTGTTTCACGAGAAGAGGCATCTATTGCTAGATGAAAAATTTGTACTTTCTTGCTTAGTGGTGTCCAGTTTATTTGCACCTAATCACATATATATGTATGTATGTATGTATAGAGAGATCTCTCTCTCTCTACCCCTATCTTTCTGTCTGTCTGTCTCTCTCTCTCTCTTTCTATATATATATATATACACCTCTCTCTCTCTATATATATATATATATACATATCCCTATCTATCTAGCTGTCTGTCTCTCTGTCTCTCTCTCTCTCTCTCTATATATATATATATATATATATATATCCCTATCTATCTGTCTCTCTCTCTCTATAAATGTAGCTTGGTAGCTACATCTAAGTGCTGTGTGTGTGTGATTTGAGATATTCTGCAGAGGTTTACAGAATCTTCAACTGTCTAAGATTTTGCTTAGAATTTTCGTTTTTGCTGTTACAGGTAAGATTCATCTATAGGAAAAGGTTACTGATTGCACAAGGTTTGATTAACAGTTGGTAATTGGTAAGATTCATCTATAGGAAAAGGTTACTGATTGCACAAGGTTTGATTTCCTGTTGGTTATTGGTAAGGCATTTGATTTGATTAAGCTAGTTACTTTCTATTGATTGCTGGTTAATTAGCTATTGTTTGCAAATAAGCATAGGCCTACCCAGGTGTTACACATTCCTATTGGGTGGTGATTTTAGGAGTTATATAAGGGTTGTTGTCATTAGCTTGGTTGCTACATCTAAGTGCTGCTTCTAAGTGTGTGGTTGGAGATATTCTGGAGGTAATCTGAGGTATTCAGGAGGACAAAAACATTTAAAGTTTGATTTAAATTATTGACCTCATTAAAATGGCAGATTTGGTTCAGCGTAATAGTTGTTATGCATTTGTTTCACGTTCCACTTTTTGGAGATTTGGATGCTGTCTAATCTGCAGACAGTTCTCTATATTGCGGCAGGAGATTGTATTTTTGAAGTCTGAGATTTGTAAATTATCTGGTAAATAAACTCAGGATGGAACTGTTGCAAAGCCACTGCTGCAGAGACGTACTAGGAATGGCAGATGGATTACTGTAGGATATGGTAGACTTAGAGTTGTGGATAAAAGGCATATTGCACAGTCTGTTGCTCTACATAATTCATTTTCTGCACTTTCAGAGTGTAATGTTGTTATGGAGACAGGCTCAGGCGCCAGGTGTTGTGGTGTTATAGAGACAGGCTCAGGCACCAAGTGTAGTGGTGTTGTGGAGACAGGCTTAGAGACTAGACATGTGCAATTAGTTTCGGTCCGAATATGTATTTGGATGAATTTCGGGCAATTCAGACATTCAGGTACTTCCGAATGTCCGAATTGATGAAGTGCCGAATTGCCGAGGTCCCGAAGTTCCGAAATTACCAAATTTCCAAAGTGTCGAAGTGCCGAAGTTCTGTAGTGTGAAAGTGCCGAAGTGTCGAAGTTTCAAAGCACAGTATTGCCTAAGTACTAATATACTTACCCAGTGAAAGAAGAACATTTTTACATTGTATACAATTTTAAATAAAAAGTATACAAACATAGCCAGGATTCACCTGTAAGCATTTGCAACACTTACAACAATCAAGTAACATACATTCATATAAAATGTAAGTTCCTTGGCCAGTCAATGTAATGACAGGAATGAATAAGTAGATAACTCCCTAATTCCCATGGCATTAGGGAGCTATCTACTAAAAGGCTGAAAGACCTAAATTGGTCTTTCAGACAAATTTACTAATACCAAGTAAAGATTACTTGGTATTAGTAAATGATGTCCCTACTCGCTATACCGCGAGTAGGGGCATGTCTATTAAACAGTGAGCAGCCTCTGGCTGCTCACTGTTAAAAAAAACCCTAGGGACCCCTTGTCACCTGGGGGGGGACGGACATTTTTTTAGGGGCCCCACCCGCCGCTCAGGCTGCTCACTGTTTACTAGATATGCCCCTACTCGCAGTATAGCGAGTAGGGGCAAAATGTACTAATACTAAGTCATTTTTACTTAGTATTAGTAAATTTGTCTGAAAGACCAATTTAGGTCTTTCAGCCTTTTGGTAGATAACTCCCTAATACCGTGGGAATTAGGGAGTTATCTACTAAGCGGCTGCAATAGAAGTGCCGAAGTCCCGAAATTCTGAAGTTCTGAAATGCCGAAGTTCTGAAGTGTCAAAGTTCCGAAGTGCCGAAGTGCTAAAGTTGCCGAAGTTCCGAAGTGTTGAAGTCCCGAATTGAACCGAACCGAAAATTTTCCCTATGCACATGCCTATAAGAGACTATAGTGAGGCCTAATATAAAGCAGTTGTTGGCTGATTCTATCATAAGAGGTGTGAAGATGGACAATGGTGGTCTTGTGAGATGTCTTCCCGGAGCTACTGCTCACAGACACAGGAGATATATTTGTAATATTGTTAAGCGAGCAAAGCAGGAATGGGAATTGGATATACTTGTCCATCTAGGGACAAATTACTCTGCTTGCAATGAGGTTTCAGAGATAAAGGAAGTTTTTAGTGTTTTTGCCAATGATATACGGCAGGTTGCTTCCACACTGTCATTCTCTGAAGTTCTGCCAGTGCAGAATGGTGTCGGGAGCAAGGGTTTGGTTTTATTTCTCATGGTAGCTCTGTTTGGAATGGAAATAAACTGTACAAAAAAAGATGGTTTGCATCTTTCTCAAAAGGGAACACATGTTCTCAGTGAGCACATCAGAGGTTTTGCTAGGATGTATTTAAACTAGGAGGGGGTGGGGGAGGTGGGGGCAAAAGGGTGATAAAACATCAATCCAATTGCCCCTCCCGAACAAGGACAGACGGTGCCTGTAGCAAGTGTGTTAAAAAATGATAAGCTTAGAGTCATGTCTACAAATGCTCGCAGTTTAGGGAATAAGATCCATGAACTTGTGGCAATAATGGCAACTGATAGTGTAGATTTAGTCGCTGTTACTGAGACATGGTATAATGAGAAAAATGACTGGGACATAGCAATAGCAGGGTACTCTTTATATAGAAAAGACAGGGAGGGCAAGAAAGGGGGAGGGGCGGCCCTGTATTTGAATGATAGCATAAAATCTAGCCTAATAAAAGTTAGTGAGGCGAACATAGAGTCCGTTTGGGTTACGTTAGAATTTGGAAAACCAAAATTCCACATATTCCAAACTCCCTACTGGGATTGTCTCTTAAACAAGTCGTTGATGATCCAACTCGTAAAGATGCCATACTAGATTTAGTGTTAAAAAATGGAGATTTGGTATCAGATATTACTGTAGGTGAAATTTTAGGATCCAGTGATCATAATAGTCAGTGTGGTTTAATATAAGAACAGTGACACAGTCACACCACACAAAAACAAAAGTTTCCGATTTGAAGGGATGACTTTGACCTTTTTCTCCGACCTCTCGAGAGGCACCCTGGCTTGGAGACGCTCCCTCCAGCCTCTTACCATGCTTCTCCGCCAAAAAGACCTCAAGTACCGATGGCAAGTGACCCACACACTCACCGTACAACAGGGGACGACCGCTTATCAGATCAGGGATCTGAGCGACGCAACGCCGCTTCTACAGGTACTGGGCCTACCACTGGACTCCCTCGCACAGACAGCCCAAGAGAGCGCCACATCCCCTCACCACCTATGGGATCCGGCGAGATCCGTCCCGTTTGTGCCGACAGGTCACACACCCGAACCCTACGTGGCACTCACCACCTGAAGGGCATGCGGAACGGTAAAGTGCTGCCCTACCGGCTGGACGCAGATTATCACAGCATAAACAATACAAATAAATGGACTATGGACACAAATAGGTAGAATAACATACACCAACATCTGCCTAAAAGTTCATAGGAGACCCCACAATCCTTGATTGATTGCTGGACATTTTTTTCTATATTACTGCTCTGAAAGAGGTAGCTCTTACCGTATACTGGCATACAGAATAGCACTGGTCCTCTTTGACACAGCAAGGTAAATTGGGAGTTAACTACCCCAAACCAAGGGCTGCCCCACATGTCGTTTCCTTAGGACTAGCTGCACATCTCATAAGAGGCCTACCCATCCTGTACCTCAAGTTAGTTTTATGTTATTGTTTCAGTTCCTGGCCCTCTTGCCTAACCACGCTCCCATAACTAGATTTTACCTGGGAATGCACGGAGACATGTCACCTTCAGTTAGCTCACAGGCCCCATCCCCAAATATCTCTGGAGCTCTAGCACAGCTGGAGAAGTCCCAGGGTTGCATTTATTATCCCTCGCATATAACTAAGAGGAATCCTTTTGCCTACCATATTAATGCCCCACGCTACCTGCCAGACTATTACTACCCTGCTGGGGTATATGATAATATATGATGGAGAGGCACGGCAGGCCCCCAGGAAACCCCATGCATGCAATCCCGCCTTCGCTGACCTCTATCATCTTGAAAGGCTCAGAAGCGCAGAACTGACAAGACAATCCATACACAGGCACAGGCTGACAACCTCCCTACAGACAATCCATAGCCCCCATATGGCTTGCACCCTTTACTTTTCCTTTACTGTACAGTTTTTTGTTTTATCACCTGCTTCAAATCTTTGCTCCATGATGAATAATTCTCACCGTTTACCTTAACTGTTATTGCTACAACCTTGCCTCCTTGGGGAGCCATCATGTTCTTACTTAATAGAAAACATGAAAACAGCAAGACACTAAGTTAGCAACCAAAGTTAACATACAAAAACCCCTTACTCTACTACGCCTAAAGACTTTGCGGCAAACGTGCCCACCCAGGTTGACCAGTAGGAAACGACACTGGGTTTACCTAGCGTGTCTAATGCATTCCACGCCCGCAGATAGTTAGGGAACAACGGGTCAGCTTGTTGCTACATAATCCGTACTTAAACAGTTCCTCCACACTAGCGTGATCTACAAATCAACATTTAATTATATGGTTTATATTATTTATAGTGTGGTTATAAGCGCTGCCTCAGTGGCATTGTTTTCCTAAGGTCTTAATGCTCTCACAGCATAATTTCATATGCGGGATTCCACACTGTTGAACTAATGTTTTTGTTAATTTCAAAATGTGCCTGGATGTAAAGTTGTATCGAAAACCAAAACTGTGCCTGACAATCTATTGCCACCTCCTCTACTGTAATTTTTCGTTGCTGTACCTCAAAGCCACGAATGACCCTAACCTGCTTGCTTTCTCCAGTGTATAGCCCCATGATTCTGTCTCAAAGTTTATTGTGTTACTATGTTAAATATGTACAGGTGCAAGGGCACCCTCCACTACCAGAGAATAAGCAACAGCCTTCCCCTCTCTCAGGCTCACTAAGGGTCACGTGCACGACTCTAGCAATGGAAATACGATAATGCTCAGAAGTCGCACTCTAACCTCCCTTAACTTGTTTTAACCCATGTCTAACAATATATTAGCACATACTCATTCCACAAGTATATAAGTTCAGACGTTGAAGTGTATTTCATAACCAAAACAGCGAACTAGACCTACTCTGTGTGCCACTAGCCGACACTCTCTGTTGCCAAACGACTTCCAATATATACATATATAAATGTATGTTTTCTTTATGCTAATTATCTTAATTACACCTGTCTATGATGATACAACGGATTATTTAAGTGTGTAAATTATACAAAAATGTGCGAAATATCGCGCCACTGTTTAATATATGTAAATCTTGAGATACGCTGTTGTGGCGTCTGCTGACATGTTTGTAACCTCCCGCACAACAAAAATAAAGAATTATAAAAAAAAAAAAAAAGTTTCAGACTTTAAAAAAAATGGACTTTTCTAAATTAAATTTCTATATTAGAATATTTGTAAAGTAGTCATTATCAGACTGGAGCAATTTAAATGGAGTCCAAGAGAAATGGGATTATTTAAAAGTTGCACTGCTGAATGCAACAGAAAATTGCATTAGGCTTTTCAGTAAAAGCAAAAAATTCAAGAAACCACTGTGGTACTCTGCAGACGTGGCCAAAATAGTAAAAAACAGTTAGCATTTAGTAATTATAAAAAAATCCCAGAGTGAGGAAGACAGAATGATCTATAAGAGTAGGCAAAAAGAGGCTAAGCAAGTTATAAGAGCTTCCAAATCACACACAGAAGAGAAAATAACACAGTCCATAAAGAAAGGAGACAAAACATTTTTTAGATACATAAATGAGAAAAGGAAAGTAAAACAAGGATTAGTTAGATTAAAAACAAAAGAAAGAAGGTATGTAGAAGAGGATAAAGGTCTAGCTGACTGTATTAATTCATATTTTTGTTCAGTATTTACAGATAAAAATGAAGGAAAGGGGCCTCGGTTAGGAAAAAGGACAAATTAGTCATTTGTTACATGTGAGTTCACAGAGGAAGAGCTTCTATTTCAACTGTCAAAAGTAAAGACAAATAAGTCAATGGGACCTGATGGAATACACCCAAAGTCATTAAAAGAGCTTAGGGGTGTACTAGCAAAACCATTAGCAGATTTATTTAACCAATCATTGTTAACAGGAGTAGTCCCAGAAGATTGGAAGTTAGCAAATGTTGTGCCCATTCACAAGAGAGGTAGCAGGGAGGAGTCGGCAACTATAGGCCAGTAAGCCTTACTTCAGTAGTGGGGAAAGTAATGGAAACCATGTTAAAGGATAGGATTGTTGAACATCTAAAACACATGGATTTCAAAATCAGAGACAACATGGGTTTACATCAGGGAGATCATGCCAAACTAATCTTATTGATTTTTTCGATTGGGTAACTAAAATAATAGATCAGGGTGGTGCAGTAGACATTGCTTACCTAGATTTTAGTAAGGCTTTTGACACTGTTGCAGATAGAAGGCTTATCAATAAACTGCAATCTTGAAGTTTAGATTACAATATTGTTGAATGGGTAAGGCAGTGGCTGAGTGACAGGCAACAGAGGGTTGTAGTCAATGGAGTATATTTGAAGCATGGGCTTGTCACCAGTGGGGTACCTCAGGGATCTGTACTTGGACCTATTCTCTTTAATATTTTTATTAGTGATATTGCAGAAGGTCTTGATGGTAAGGTATGTCTTTTTTAGGATGATACCAAGATATGTAACAGGGTTGATGTTGGACTGCGGAACGGAGCAGTCGCATGTCGCTGCTGCTCCAGCTTTCAACCGTGCTCGCTGCCGATTACCGACGAACCGAGGCTGTAAACCGCATCCTAGCAACTCCCAAACGACTGGGGCCACCGAGACCTACGTGCAGACACCAAGAAGGTTGCTCTCTGCACCGGTCCCGACCAGCACGAGGTTGCGGCCTACGAGCATGGCGGCGGTGGGGGAGACGGCCGCTCTCTTGCCGCTGAAGCAAGCCACGGGACAAGGTTGGTGCCTCCGTTCCCCCCCCTATGGACCGGCGGGGGTTATCCCGGTCCCCACCAATGGGACAAACGTACATTCAGAAACTGCAGCTACCAAATCAAGACTAGACTCTGGATGTTCTGGGCCCAACCAAATGGCGGGAACCTCACAGTGCACACTTCTTAAGCCACCCAGGGACGCCCTGGAGTTCCTAAACCAGCTATCCACACGCCTGTGGAGGGGGCACAATTCCAAGGGACAGCCTTGCAAACGAGAGTTCAGAGAAATGGCGGCCTGGATCCGCCCGGCCACTCGGCGCCAAATGTGGGTAATCCCCCCACGAACAGCCAAGACGGCCTCCCAGCGGAAACACAGCCTAGGCGAGGCTTCACCAAACCATGTTGGCAAACACGGGTCGGAGGCAGGACACGACCCATGCGAGCTCCTGAGCACATCCCGGGCAAACCGCCAAACGCACGCAGCCACTAAAGGGGCCACACGCTCTTCTTCCGAGCTGGGGGTTCGTCCAGAGGTAACCCTCCCACGCCACCCATACACCCGTGGAGAGAGCCGGGCACCGGCCAACCCTCGGGCCCACGACGAGAGAGCCGGGCACCGGCCAACCCTCGGGCCCACGACCCTGTTGATGGGGTCAATGGAACTGTGGCAAGAACCCCTACTAAGGCCTCGGGCCGAAGACACACGGTCCCCAGACACCAAGTGCCAGGACAGAGCGGGCGGAGAGCAGGGAATCAGGAGACCCCAGGCAGACACGATGCTGAGAGCACCGCACCGGACCGCGGGGTGGTCTGCCTCCGGAAATGTCCCAGTGGCATCGGGTGAAATGTCTCAACCACCCGCACCCCAAACACCAGTCTAGACACTGAAAAGGACTTGGGACGCTTTAACAAGGCTGTAATTGTATAGCCGCCTAGTGACGCTAACGTTACCTTTACTCTGCTTCAGTTTCATCCCTTACCTTGGTTTATACATATTTATGACACCAACCTATAACTTCGCTAGAATCGATCTGACGTAAGGCAGCACACACATGCCGTTAAGGCATTACCTGCACCCACTCCCCACACTACTTGAGTGCCTTCAGAAAACGTAAATTTGTATGTTGGTATTATGCTAACACCCCATATGCCTAGAAAATCCTGTTATACTAATTTAGCTGCACCTACTCGCTTTAGTCGTATGTCCCCAGCCTGATTGACTTCGACTAACACTTAAACGAGGCCAACCGCGCATTACCTAGCATGTAACGACACAAGTAATCGCAGTGGTGCCCTGTCCAGCATGTTATTTAATCTTCACTATTGCCTAAGCAACCTTACTACTAGCAACGTTTTGCCTATTTTATATGTCCTACCTAAGTTGCTTTCTTGCTCCACAAAAGTTAATTTGTGAAATATCTTGACCAAACTACTTACTATACCTAGTTTAGCAACGGCAAGCATGGATGGTATTACATTTGATTTACACTTGTTTACTCAACTTAAAATTTTATGCGTGTTATTAATTTTTTTTTGACAAGCTTGCTTAATACAAAATGAGGCTGCCATTTCTAGGAGATGTATTGTTGTGTTAAAGTGACCCCACTCTGTACAAATACTGTGCATCCCCTCTTCTCTATTCTGTACCCTATTTAACTCCTGCCTCAATAAAAGAAAGATTGACAAAAAAAAAAAAAAAACAGGGTTGATGTTCCAGGAAGGATAAGCCAAATGATAAATGATTTAGGTAAACTAGAAAAATGGTCAGAGTTGTGGCAACTGACATTTAATGTGGATAAGTGCAAGATAATGCATCTTGGACGTAAAAACCCAAGGGCAGAGTACAGAATGTTTAATAGAGTCCTAACCTCAACATCTAAAGAAAGGGATTTAGGGGTGATTATTTCTGGTGACTTAAAGATAGGCAGACAATGTAAAAGAGCAGCAGGAAATGCTAGCAGAATGCTTGGTTGTATAGGGAGAGGTATTAGCAGTAGAAAGAGGGAAGTGCTCATGCCATTGTACAGAACACTGGTGAGACCTCACTTGGAGTATTGTATGCAGTGCTGGAAACCATATCTCCAGAAGGATATTAATACTTTAGAGAGAGTTCAGAGAAGGGCTACTAAACTGGTTCATGGATTGCAGGATAAAACTTACCAGGAAAGGTTAAAGGATCTTAACATGTATAGCTTGGAGGAAAGACGAGACAGGGGGGATATGATAGAAACATTTAAATACATAAAGGGAATCAACACAGTAAAGGAGGAGACTATGTTTAAAAGAAGAAAAACTACCATAACAAGAGGACATAGTCTTAAATTAGAGGGGCAAAGGTTTAAAAATAATATCCAGAAGTATTACTTTACTGAGAGGGTAGTGGGTGCATGGAATAGCCTTCGAGCTGAAGTGGTAGAGGTTGACACAGTAAAGGAGTTTAAGCATGCGTGGGATAAGCAGAAGGCTATCCTAAATATAAGATAAGGCCAGGGACTAATGAAAGTATTTCAAAATTGGGCAGACTATATGGGCCGAATGGTTCTTATCTGCCATTACATTCTATTTTATTCATTCTATATATATATATATACACACCTCTCTCTCTCTCTCTCTCTCTCTCTCTCTATATATATATATATATATATATATATATAACCATATCATTTATAATAACAACAGAAAGCAAATACATATGTTAACCATCTCATTTATAATGACAACAGAAGGCAAATACATGCCTTCAATTGTGTAATATTCATATAATACATAGGACATATCTAACTAAATATTATTTCTCTAAATGGGTGCCCATTGGAAGACTGGGCGTATCAGGTGACACTCACAGCATAACAGCACCGCCTAGCTAACTCTTTCTCATACTGCAGTGCAGAGCAGAAGGTATATGGGAAGCTGAAGTGCCCTCAGCGCTCCAACTTTGGTTTATGTTGATAAGCAGTTTAACCCCTAAAAGTAAATAGGCGCCCAGAACCTCCTATTCCCATAACAATACAAGTTGTTATGGGGGGGGGAGAGGGGGTGTCCTTTTAAAAAGATTATACACTTCTTACATTTACAGGACCCATAAGTTGTTCTCAACCTTGTTCTCAAGGCACATCAATGATCCAGGTTTTGTCCGCATCCCATTTGAAATATAACTGAGAAACCATAAAATCCTGTTTTTTTGGTTCCTCTTGAAAACTGGGTTGAAACCACTAGTCTATATAATGGTATCTAGTTCCTTCAAGATTGTATATATAGGAAAAGGTACCCATGAGATCTTTAAATCATAGAAAACACTCTGGTAACATCTTCAGCTATAGAAATATGCCATATAAGTATTCTAGGTATTATGTGGAATAAGTGACATGCAATAAAAAAAAAAAAATGCATTCGGTGTAGTTATATAAACATTATACATTGATAGGAAACTGCAACCTTTCCTAACCTTGCACAGCAGATGACAATTTGGGATTATTCTAGATTACAGTGACCAAATAAAATAAACCTTACTAAAGACAGGAGGCGAATATTTGCTTTAACCTTCTTTACTGAACCTCCCAGCAGCAAAGAAACAGTTAAACACATAGAGAAAATAAACCAGTCAGAATACATCTTAGAATATATTAGTCTGTGAGGCTCCTCCCAACTCCTCTTTCTTGATTCAGCCAATCAAACGTGTAATAAACCATGTAAGCAAGAGCGATGAGTCAACCATGTAAACCAGAATGAAGACGATGCTGTAAACCATTGGGTCGCAGTCTGTAGGGTAATAAAGCTGCTTGTGTAAACAAAACTTCACCCTAGAAAAAACAGAGAAACATCGTGAAAGTATAGTCACTTGGACTGAATGTCTGCAATAAATATATATATACAGATATGCCCACACATGGATATCACGAGTATTAAATATTGCAAAAATCAAAATAGCCACAGCTAGATAAATTAAGAGTCACCTAACTAGAACAAGCAGAAACATGAAGTTTAAAATAAAGTCTAGGAACATTGAAAGGAAAATTATATCTCTGACGTAAAGTGTCTGGGATGGAATAAAAAGTGGGTGGGAAAATATTTGCCTTCTTTCTTTAATAAAATTTAGATTATTCAGTCACTGTAAACTAGAATAATCCCAAATTTTATGGCAAGACAGGAGGCTTCATATTTGCTGTTTTAAATTGTGGAAACCAAGGAAAAAGAAGCATGGGACAATTGTCTAAAATAAAAAGGTACGGAAGGTAGACTTGACCAATCAGCAAGGGATATCCCAGCAATAAAGGCGGAAGAGGCGGCAGCAGCTCTAATAGAGTGAGCTCCAAAGGTTGAAACCACGCCTGCCAAATTGAGGAGCCACTTAATCCAGTGAGCAATCGTGGGAAAAGACACTGGTTTGTGTGGTCGCACATATGAGATAAACAGGGGGCCAGTAGGAGTACGTAGAGGAGTCGTAGAGGAGACGTAGTGCTGAACACAGCGAGCAACACAGAGAGACGGTCTGTCTGGGAAATAAGGGTAAATAATTGCTGAGGAATTAGCTTTAGTGCAGCGAGAAATGTTAAAACGTACACCTTGGTCAATTGCATGGAAAACAAATGCTTGAATATCAGATACTCTCCGAAAAGAAACTAAGCAGAGAAGAAGAGCTAACTTGGCCAACAGTTGTCAAATAGAAAGTGCCTTGTTTGATGGCCATGTTTCTAAGAAGAACAAAACAAGAGCGACATCACGAAACTGATAATATTTAGAAGCAGGGGGTCGAGCAAGACGAATGCCTTGCAACAGTCTACAGACAGAGGGATGCTTCCCCACTGCCACATTGTCAATAGGAACATGAGCTGCCGAAATCGCTGAACGAAACACATTAATAGATCTGTAGGATTTTCCTTAATCAAAGAGGGAGGGCAGAAAGTTCATAACATTAATCAAAGAAGCTGAAAAGGGATCAATACCCCTTTCCAAACACCTGCAATTCCAAACTCGCCAGGCCGAGAGGTAAGAACGTCTGGTCCCAGGAGTCCATGAGTCCCATAGGAGTTCTCGAGCAGTATCCGAAAGTCCTGAGACGTTCCAGGATCCCCTGAAACAGTGCAGGCCACTAGCTGGAGCTGACCCTTCAACACGAGAGGATGAAAGTTGCCTGTTGGAGCTTTGAGGAGATCGTATGCTGCCGGTAATAATAGTGGGTAAACCACTGACATCTCCAACAGACTGGGAAACCATTGTTGGGTTTGCCATAAAATGGTCAGCAGTGTTATTGTGGATCCTAGAGTCCTGAGATGATGGAGGGTGTGAGGGATCATGGAGAATGGAGTGAAGGCATAATCTCCAGTCCTCAGCCAGGATTGTAGGAAGGTATCAACTGTTAGAGAGGTCGGATCCAGCAACCAACTGAAAAAGGTGTCTGTCTGACGATTCAGCCGAGACGCAAATAGGTCGAGGTTGAGGGGACCCTGAAGTAGATGTAGAAGATAAAAAACGTGTTGGTCCAGTTGCCAGTCGCTGGAGTCCATCTAGTTTTGAGAGAACCAATCTGCGACTAGGTTGTTGGAACCAGGCAGATATTCTGCTCAAAGAGACATGTTCCTGTCCAGACAAAATTGGTAAAAGTCCGTTGTGAGGTCTGAGAGCATCTTGGAACGGGATCCCCCTAGACGATACACGTATTGAACAGCTGAGATGTTGTCCATCCTCAGCACTAGGAAATAATTGCGAAGCTGCCAATCGCAAACGGACCAGCATTCAACTCGAGGCAACTGATGTGCATAGTACATTCCGATGGGGACCTAAGACCTCCGGTAGAGAGATCGGAACATGTCGCACCCCAGCCCAGAAGGCTGGCATCTGACTCTAGGATGTAATCTGGTTGTGAACCAAAGATGGCTCTCCCATTCCATGCATCCATATGGTGAAGCCACCAGTTCAGTTCGAGTTGGACCATGTCCATCAGCAAGATCTGTTGATCATAAGATGCAGAGAAACTTAAAAAACAGGTTTTCAGTCGTTGCATTGCTCAATAATGCAGAGGAGCTGGGAAAATTGCCTAAATAGAGGCGGAGTCCAATCACGCAGACGGATATTCAGTGAGGCCAGAAGTTTCTGGATGTTTTTATTGATGTTCTTGATCTTGACTGAAGGGAGTTGTAGGACCTCCAGAAGAGAATCTATTTGAAATCTGAGGAATTGAACTGCCTGAGTCGGAACGAGGGCGGATTTCTGTACATTTATCACGAACCCTAAATTCTGTAATAGTGCCGTGGCTGTCTGAGTATCCGGGTCCTGTGTCATAAGGAGGATATCGTCCAGATATATGATGGAGCGAATCCCTTGAGAGTGTAGTAAAGCCATGACTTGTTTTATCAGCTTGGTGAAACACCAAGGTGCGGAACATAGTCCAAATGGAAAGCGTGTGATGCCATCTGAATTGTAGGAAACAGCGATGGGCTGGTGTTATAGGCACTGTGAGATAAGCATCCTTTAAGTTGAAATGGTAGAACCAGTCTCACTCATAGATTATGTCTCGTAAGAGATGGATACCCTCCATTTTGAAATGCCTGTAAACAATAAATTTGTTTAGGTCTTTCAGCTTGATAACTGGTCGAAAGTCTCCTGACTGTTTTCAGGGCAAAAACATGTTGCTTATGAATCTGTGAGGGGACAGTAAATGTTCTACAGGGGCTTTGATGAAAAGGTCGCTGAGCGCGGCGTCTATGGTCACAGTGTCCTCTTGAGACATGTGTAGAGGAGGAGGGGAAAACATCTGCAGAGGGTTGTTTGCAAAATCTTTAGGGAGACCTGATACAGTTAGACGGATCCATGGATTCTGAGTTTATAAAGACCACTGTCTGGAAAAAAAAGGGTTAATCTGCCTGCAATAGGAACTTGAGAATAAGGAAAGTCGATTACTTGTACCTGTGCAGCCACGGAGGGAAGCAGATAGATAGATCCTCTAGATTGAAAGAACTGTTTGTGGTAGAAACGGGCATTGCCCGAATTCGATGCGTCTGATGGTTGAGGCCTGAAGCCTCAAGGCTGCTCTGCCAGTCGCTCGGCCTCTATAGTGACCAACTCTCCCAGAAAAACGCTGGGTTCTAAATACCCTGTGAAGGGACGATTGTGCCTTATTGAGGGATGTAAACATGGATAAATGTTTATTTAGGTCACGTATGAATCTGTCCCCTAATAACAATCCGTTAGCCTCTGGACCAAGTTCCTTGGTGCCTAGCTCTGCCAATTTGCCACTGATTTTATACAATACGGCTTTACGCCGTTCTATTGAAATGGCTACGTTGGTGTTGTTTAAAAGGCATAATGCTAGCTGAGCCCATTCATGCACCATGTGTGCATCAAGCTCCCACATGCCAAGGTTTTGGCAGCAATTATAAAAATTTGGATAAGCAGGCCCGCAATATCCATCAGCTTGTCTTGTGTGGCCTTTAACCCCTTAAGGACACATGACGTGTGTGACACGTCATGATTCCCTTTTATTCCAGAAGTTTGGTCCTTAAGGGGTTAAGACTACTTTGATGTCTTTACGGGGATCTTTATCCATTTTTGTTAGAAAAGTGACCAGGATAGGGTCAAGTTCAGAGGTGACAGCCACCATATCAGGGATTTTAGGCCGTGGGCATTCTGCCCTTAATTTGTCTCTAGCCTCCTTTTCTAACTGCTTAGGAAGCCATAATCTGCAGTATTTGGCAATGTGATCAGGAGGTGTCCATTCTGCAGAGCGAGGGTGTCCAATACATTGTGGGTCAAAAAGAGGACAGCCTGTGGTATCCAGTAGGATATCGTCCTTACTATTATCAATTTGAGTGTTAGCCATGGGATCAGTGTCCTGTAAAGACTGGGTTTGGGATAGGTGAAACTTCTCCATAACATAATCAGAAGGCGGGAGGTCCTCATCTAAGTACCATGCACCATATATGTCCACCAGTTGTAGGTGATAGCTAGATGTCAAACCGTTTAAGGGGTCAAACTCTTTATTAAGAGTGGATTTGGCATGAGACAATTTAGCAGTTTTTGCTGGGGCTTTGCCTTTGGAAGCAAAAGCACAGTTTCCCTTCCAAGGGTGCTTGCATGGGGCCTCATCATGTTCAGAGACCCTGGAATCATCAGAATCAGACAACTGAGCAATGGTGGCCATATGGGCTGATAATGGTTGCTCACGGAATGCTGCTAAGGCCTTGGGAATAGAGTCTGTAATTGCAGCTTGAAGCCAGGCCTTTAGTTCCGCTGACACAGCAGGTTCTGGTTGGTAAGACACGGTGACCAGTTCATGGTAGTGGGATCACCACAACTAGTATACCAACGAGTATATATATAATTAAATATATATTTTAATTTAATTTAATTTTTTTATAGAAACTTGTCACCCAAACAACAAAACAAAGACAATGGACTCTCTTGTTGGGGTTCACCGTGGTAAAATATTTTTGGTCACTGTTAAAGGAAACTGAAACAAAAAGGCATCAGTGGAGTTCATCCACAGTATTATGGCAGGTAGACTGCCAATGTAAGAATGATAGGTGGAACCTGTGTAATCAGTTTTAACAAGGGATTCACCCTATAGAGTAAAAGTAGTAAGGAAGAGGGGTTCACCCTCATAAAAGAGGCAAGAGCGGGTCACCCTCAGAGAAAAGGCACGAGGTGGTCACCCTCAATAGGCACAGTAGCTGTATTTAATGAGGTGTAAGCCTGTAAATAAACAAATAGGCTGAAATAAGTAAATTGGTCACCAAAGTAACTGATATGCTCTAATTTTAGAAAGCATAAATTTAGACAAAGAATACTTTTGTTTGGCAGAGATGAAACTCTGGTCAATTCTAGAGCCGAAATCTAACAAAAATTAGAAGAACCAAAGTGGAAAAAAAGCGTGCGAAACACGAGCAAACCACTGAAAGTAAAGAAGGCCGCCGGCAAGAAGGATGGGGGCAGGTTTGCGCGTCTCGTTAGAGAGCGGCCAGGACTGGTAGCGGGCGTGACCGCTGTCGGGTCGCAGCCACAGCAGCTGTGCAGCGCGAAGCAAGCAGCCAGAAAAATTGATAGTTAAAGGGCAAAGAACACCAAGACAGAAAATAGGCAAAATACCACAGGGGAAAGAGCCTGGATAGTGGACTGACCAGCAGGAATGTCGGTCAAATAAAAGTGAGAGTTAAAAAATAACCACAAATCACTTCATAAAACATAAAAAAAATAAAGTAAATAAGTAAATAAAATGGATAAAATATTACCATTAAACAAAGTGACAATGCAGACTAAATAAATGCAGATCTATAATTTTGAGTAGACTCATCTGAGAGACAAGCAGCAAAGAAAGAGGAGTTGGGAGAAGCCTCACATACTAATATATTCTAAGATGTATTCTGATTGGTTTATTTTTTTTCTCTATGTGTTTAACTGTTTCTTTGCTGCTGGAAGGTTCAATAAAGAAGGTTAAAGGAAATACGAAGACTTCTGTCTTGCCATAAAATTGTAACAAACCGTTAAGAGACTGACTTTTCTGATTTTTCTGTATGCTATGTATCCCATAGTTCTTGGCTGCAATGTATGGAAAAAATAACATTCAGTAGACCTACACCATATTTGTTACGAATTCAGCATACATGAAGATACATTTATTATTTTTATTTCATTAAAGGTTTGAAAAATTGCATTACATTAGATTCTTGTGGTCAGCATTCGTATATTCTGGGAATTCTCAATATCAATTTATCAAACAGAAAGAGTGAGCTGAATAACAAAATGCTAACTTCCTATTTTAATCAGTTAAAAGGATATTAAATGATTTGCCAAGTTGATGTCTTTGTCCTCACTGCTTAGCATGCCAAAACATTTCTCTGCCTTCTAAAGCAGATATTACAGTTAATTTGTCTGAAGCAACATAGTGAGTCAAGTCTAAATGGTACTGCTATTGGTGAGGTATTTTAGGCCATATTTTGACTTTATTTGTTTAATATCCGTGGTGTAAAACTAATTGAACAGGATCATAATAAAGAAAATGAAATGTGATGCTTGAATAGTATGGACCTTTATAACAAATACTGAGGATTTAAAATATAATATGAGATTATGATCTAACCAATATTAATATTACATCTAACTGGGGGCGGGGCTTGACCTCCAACATGACCGGACATGTTTGCCTGTAGCTTCCCACGATCTGGGTCATAACTACGCGAAAACAGTGCTTATTTATATAAAAGTGCTTTGCAAACTATAAGCTGACACTCTAAAGTCAAGCAGGACTTCACGTCTGAGGCCTACTGCACCTGGCGTGCTGATGGTGAGGAGACGCGGCCGATCTCCCACTACTAGGCGCGCAACATACAGCTCAGATCCCCTTTGGACTGGTGGGGTTTACAACGGTCTCCACTGGGTCCATTAAGCCTGCTCCACAAAGCTCAGAGGACGGAAACTCACAAGCCATGCGGCTCATCCAAGATGGCCACCGCATTAATATCCAAGAGCAGCTAAACAAGCCTAATAGGCCAGAATTGGAGAGAGGTATTTGAAGCTAGGTTTGAGGCAATCTGACAGGCCTTCTGGTACTGTCTCACTGAGCGAAGACCAACACTTACCCAACCTGAGCCGAAGACAGCCTGTAAAGCTGCAAATGTTGTCCTGGCAAAGCTTGCACATCAACTCCACAGCACACGAAGGGTGGTAAAGAACAGATGGCTGAAGCCACAACTCCTGCAATCCCACAGAAAACCATCCACAAAGCCGCGATACCATGCTCCCGCACAACCCCCCCTGGGGGTGAAGAAGCCCGCGGGCACACTCGGAGGTTTCCCGCTCAGTAAGGCATATGGCGTGCAACAAGACAAGCCTGGAATCTTGCTCCTGAAGTTGGACGCTGCCGTTTCCACAGAGCCATGCAACAGGAGTGCAACGGCGTCTGGAGTTGGTGAGGTACCCCTATGAGGTCAGGTCACCAATTTTATCTGGACAGTATCCACTATATGACGGGTATAGGCTGAACCTTTTTATGCATTTCATTGGTTTAGTAGCCACGGCTCTCTCCCTGTGGCAGTTGCCTGATTCTTTGATTTCTTTTGCATTATGACACATCATGCAATATAGCACCCAGTGGTATTATTAATTATTCATTGTTTAACTAAACTTACCTTAAACTTTGCCTTATTTACTTGCTCAACCAGCATGCTATATATTAATGCTACTCAACTTACTTATCAGGTCTAGGCACTTTTTCTAGCTCATAAGCTCAGTATTCTCTTATTGCATTTGCGTGCATGTCCAGACAGTATTGTACACAAAAGAAACGTGCAGCATTTCCTCTCAGACATGGTAGGAAAATCTTTATGGTTACTATTATTTTTACTCTGTATACTGTGTCTTACTAAGCTTGTCAATTTGATTAATGCACACCAATAATAATAATAAAAAAAAATAATATTACATCTAACCACCAAAATAATGTCAGCTTAATGAAGTTGTTTTGGCATGAAGATCGTGCACCTGCAGTCTCACTGATCAACTCTCTGCAGTTCAGGAGTTAACTCACATAACTTACAGCCCTAGCCACACCTACCTAGGCTTTTTTTTTTATTTTTTAACTGAACAAAGAGTATAGTGCCTTCAGTTTCTTATTGACAGCCAGTCAGTGTGTCTGGGTTTGTATCCGTAGGAGTTTTATTCTGTGTGTTTGTGTATCTGCATGTGTCTGCATGTATATATGTGTCTGTGCATCTGAGTGTTAGTTTGTGTGTCTGTGTATTGTATCTGTGCATCTTTATCTGTATGTGTGTCTGTGTATCAGTATGTGTGTCCGTGGATGTATCTGTATGTTATATGCTGTGTATCTGCATGTATGTCAGTGTGTTTGTCTATCTGCATGTGTGTCTGTGTACCCCACCACACACACTGTAATTGCATATCGCACTCACCTTCTCTAGCACTGTCACACTCATTCTCAATGACTCTGTCACACTCGCCCCCTTTCACCCTATCACATGAGCCCCTACAATTCTGTCATACTCATTCCCCCCAACCATGCCACACTCACCCTGCGGGGCATGAATGAAACACATAAGGCTGAGAAAAGGGGGGGTGGTGACATATGGAGGACCCCAGGGCAGTTTTTGCACCTGGTCCCCGTGGTTTCTAGTTACAAATCTAGGTGGAGACAAAAGGTTTGATAATTAAAAAACTATAAATTTTGCCATTTTGATGGACCCTATTGTGGTTTAAAGCCTTGAATTTAAGGATTTTCAATATTATTATCTATCTCTCAATCCCTTCAGGACCACAGCTAAGAAGATAGTGCTGTGTTGAAAGACTGCAGTCTGGTCATGTGAACTGCATTCTTCTGCCCTGTACACAGTGGATTGAAACATCTGAAGCTGAGGAGGAATAATAGTTATAGCAAAGGGTCCCAGAGCAGCTTAGCTCTTTTAAACTTTATTCCTGCCTGCTGTGAGCTCTAGGCAGGAATGGATTTCTTATGGCACAGTCAGACTGCTACAGCTTATGGTCTCTAAGAGTAAACGTCAACCAGCTGTCAACCAGTTTGATTCTAGTAGCATCTTTGTATAAGTCTCCTTTATTTAACCTAAATAATAGAATCACATGAATACTGGAGAAGGAATAAAAATGACTTGATCTGTGGATACGCGATGCTGCCTGAAGTGTGCATTTTGAAGAGAAGAATTATCCCAAACCTCCTGGTCTCTCTAAGAGCTAGTTGCTAAACTGTCTCCCTTAATGGCTTGCAAGTTGATACATACCTAATAGTCGCACTTCCAGTGGGATTCTCTAGGTTTGGTTCCCGGTCCTACCATTGTAAGTTTTATATCTTGCTTTGGGTCACAAATGTCACTCTAAATCACTCACTTTCTTCCCCTGCCCATTCAACCGCTGGCAGAAATGGTACTGTACTGTATAATTTTGTGTGCATTGAGATTATGTAACCCTTTATTTACTATTATTAAAGAGTAGTACAAATAATATTACATGGCAGAGCGCAGCACAGTTCCTGCAGTAGAAATTCTCTACTGTCTGTGAACCTTCAGCGACATCTGGAATATTGTAAATTGTACAAGCCATTTCTCCGCTTGCTCGTCTTGTGGGAAGTTGTTTCCTGATTTAGCGTTATCGGCCTAAAATGCTTTCAGTGTGATCTTGACAAATACAGGAAACAAGGTCAACATAACAATAATGCACCAACCAAACACAAGTTCCTGTTTCCATCTGGAAAGTTTCTTGCTGCTGTAGAACATGGTTGATAGAAGAGTAGCATCAAACACAGTAAATGTAAAACAGGACCAGGCAGCCTCTTGTTCTAACTGAAAACCAGCTGTGCATGATGGGAACTGCAGTCTCTCAACGGTAGTTAACTCAGCAATGGCATTGCCTAACCATGATTCAAATTTGCATTTGGATGCACTAATATTGATCTGTATAAAATGCAGTTTAACAAACGGTTCCTTAGAAAGATAAATTGACATCATGCGCTTTGCCGATTAGGAATCCTGAATGTAGCCTGCTGAAGTCTATTGCAATATGTTTATATATGTATGTAAAAATGTCCCTCATTATTTAAAAAAAATATTAATATAATATTCATACTTAAAGGACCACTCTAGGCACCCAGACCACTTCAGCTTAATGAAGTGGTCTGGGTGCCAGGTCCAGCTAGGGTTAACTAATTGTTTTATAAACATAGCAGTTTCAGAGAAACTGCTATGTTTATCAATTAGTTAAGCCTTCCCCTTTTTCCTCTAGTGGCTGTCTCACTGACAGCCGCTAGAGGCGCTTGCGTGATTCTCACTGTGAAAATCACAGTGAGAGCACGCAAGCGTCCATAGGAAAGCATTATGAATGCTTTCCTATGTGACCGGCTGAATGCGCGCGCAGCTCTTGCCGCGCGTGCGCATTCAGTCGACGGGGAGGAGAAGAGGCGGATCGGAGGAGGAGAGCAGGAGGAGATCTCTCCGCCCAGCGCTGGAAAAAGGTAAGATTTAACCCCTTTCCCCTTTCCAGAGCCGGGCGGGAGGGGGTCCCTGAGGGTGGGGGCACCCTCAGGGCACTCTAGTGCCAGGAAAACGAGTATGCTTTCCTGGCACTAGAGTGGTCCTTTAATCAATGACTAAGTGATCGCAAGAAACACATCCACACCACTTTACATAAATAATACATTAAGCATTTGCAAGAAAGTGTAAATAAAAATGTATGTTAAACAGCAAACAGCAGCAGCAGCTATCACTAGCCTCTTGTTCTGGTCCATGGGTCTAATTGGTTACCATAAAATATTGGGGGTTATGGGATATGTAGTTCAACAGGAATTTTATTAATTAAAACTAATGAGTGAAACTGCTTAATACAATGATGGCAGTCATTGCTCCTTCAAAGAACAAATGAATGCTCACTTCAAGTCGGCACACTAGTAATGTGTAGCAGCCTAGCAGGTATAGCAGTTGCCTTACCAAAGGTCATTCTTTCTGGGTTTATCCTTTACAACTTATCCTAGAGCTACAGAAAATTATTATTTTATGCTTATTTTAGAAATATCTCAGAATATGTGAATGTATGCAGCTGTTTTAATGCAAAAACGGTTAAAGATAATGTTAAGTGGTTAAGGTAAAGTAGGATTTAAAGCGGCACTGTCGTGGCCGAATCCCGTTTTTTTTCTAACCCCCCTCCCAACTCCACTACATCTAACCGACCCCTTAGTCACCCCCAAACGCCCCTAAGCCCCCCATATCTTTATTTTCTGCCCCGATCTATATTTAGGGCGCCACCATCTTTGTGTGGATAGATGAAGTCCCTGTAGGACACATCATCTGCCCACACTAGATAGACTGTGATATTCCCGCACATGCCCAGTTAAACACTTGGACATGCGAACGGGAATTTCATCTATTCATTAATTCGTCAGAAAGAAAGAAATATCAGTGTTCGTTTGTTCGTGCAGTTTAGCACAAGGAGGGAGCTACCGGCGTGCAGCTCCCTCCTTGTAATATGTAAAGATAAAAGCAGCAGGGAGCAGTGCTCCCCACCACTTTCTAAGCCCCCCATGTGCCCCCTCACTCTTAAACCAGCCAATCAGAGTGTTCATAGCCTAATTGCAGGGCGGGGCAAGGCTTTATAAGCCTTCCCCCACCCTGCAGAGCTCAGTCTGCATGGAGCCCTCCAGGGGCGGACTGACACCTCACAGGGCCCTCGGGCAGTGGGTGATCAAGGGCCCGCCCTCCTGGTTTTCTGGCCCCTGCTACTCTTCTCCCCCTTCTTTCTGCCGCTTTTACACATATATTATGTGTAGGCTGCCCAGCACACAGAATGGCTGCGTGAGAGCCACACATACCTGAGGTGGGAGCAGAGGTGGGTACTGGGGGCAGAGATGGGCACAGGGGGGCTGATGTGGGTACTGGGGGGCTGAGGTGGGGGCAGAGGTGGGTACTGGGGGCTGAGCTGGGTACAGGGGGGCTGAGGTGGGTACAGGGGGCTGAGGTGGGAGCAGAGGTAGGTACAGGAGGGCTGAGGTGGTAACCTGGGGGCTGAGGTGGGAGCACAGGTGGGTACTGGGTACAGTGGTGGGTACATGGGGGCTGATGTGGGTACTGGGGGCTGAGGTGGGAGCACAGGGGGGCTGAGGTGGGAAAAGAGGTGGGTACTGGGGGCTGAGGTGGGCACAGGGGGGCTGATGTAGGTACTGGGGGCTGAGGTGGTTACAGGGGGGCTGAGGTGGGAGCACAGGTGGGTACAGGGGGGCTGAGGTGGGAGCACAGGTGGGTACAGGGGGGCTGAGGTGGGAGCAGAGGTGGGTACTGGGGGCTGAGGTGGGTTCAGGGGGGGCTGAGGTGGGAGCAGAGGTGGATACTGGGGGCTGAGGTGGGTACAGGGGGGCTGAGGTGGGAGCAGAGGTGGGTACTGGGGGCTGAGGTGGGTAAAGGGGGGCTGATGTGGGTACTGGGGGTTGAGGTGGGAGCACAGGTGGGTACTGGGGGCTGAGGTGGGTACAGGGGGGCTGAGGTGGGAGCAGAGGTGGGTACTGGGGGCTGAGGTGGGTAAAGGGGGGCTGAGGTGGGTACTGGGGGGTTGAGGTGGGAGCACAGGTGGGTACTGGAGGCTGAGGTGGGTACAGGGGGGCTGAGGTGGGAGCAGAGGTGGGTACTGGGGGCTGAGGTGGGTAAAGGGGGGCTGATGTGGGTACTGGGGGGTTGAGGTGGGAGCACAGGTGGGTACTGGGGGCTGAGGTGGGTACAGGGGGGCTGAGGTGGGAGCAGAGGTGGGTACTGGGGGCTGAGGTGGGTACAGGTGGCTGAGGTGGGTACAGGGGGGCTTAGGTGGGAGCAGTGGTGGGTACTGGAGGCTACGGTGGGTACTGGGGGCTGAGGTGGTTACAGGGGGGCTGAGGAGGGCACAGGGGGGCTAAGGTGGGAGCACAGGTGGGTACTGGGCACTGAGGTGGGTACAGTGAGGCTGAGGTATGTACAGGGGGGCTCAAGTGGGAGCAGAGGTGGGTACTGGGGCTGAGGTGGGTACAGGGGGGCTGATGTGGGCACTGAGGTGGGTACAGGGGGCTGAGGTGGGCACAGGGGGGCTGAGGTGGGCACAGGGGGGCTGAGGTGGGAGCAGAGGTGGGTACTGGGGGCTGAGGTGGGAGCAGAGGTGGGTACAGGGGGCTGAGGTGGTTACATGGGGGCTTAGGTGGGAGCAGAGGTGGGTACTGGGGGCTAAGGTGGGTACTGGGGGCTGAGGTGGTTACAGGGGGCTGAGGTGGGTACAGGGGGCTGAGGTGGGTACAGTGGGATCAGAGGTGGGTACTGGGGCTGAGGTGGGTACAGTGGGATCAGAGGTGGGTACTGGGGCTGAGGTGGGTACAGTGGGATCAGAGGTGGGTACTGGGGCTGAGGTGGGTACAGTGGGATCAGAGGTGGGTACTGGGGCTGAGGTGGGTACAGTGGGATCAGTTGTGGGTACAGTGGGATCAGAGGTGGGTACTGGGGCTGAGGTGGGTACAGTGGGATCAGAGGTGGGTACTGGGGCTGAGGTGGGTACAGTGGGATCAGTTGTGGGTACAGTGGGATCAGTTGTGGGTACAGTGGGATCAGAGGTGGGTACAGTGGGATCAGAGGTGGGTATTGGGGCTGAGGTGGGTACAGTGGGATCAGAGGTGGGTACTGGGGCTGAGGTGGGTACAGTGGGATCAGAGGTGGGTACTGGGGCTGAGGTGGGTACAGTGGGATCAGTTGTGGGTACAGTGGGATCAGAGGTGGGTACTGGGGCTGAGGTGGGTACAGTGGGATCAGTTGTGGGTACAGTGGGATCAGAGGTGGGTACTGGGGCTGAGGTGGGTACAGTGGGATCAGAGGTGGGTACTGGGGCTGAGGTGGGTACAGTGGGATCAGAGGTGGGTACTGGGGCTGAGGTGGGTACAGTGGGATCAGTTGTGGGTACAGTGGGATCAGAGGTGGGTACAGTGGGATCAGAGGTGGGTATTGGGGCTGAGGTGGGTACAGTGGGATCAGAGGTGGGTACAGTGGGATCAGAGGTGGGTACTGGGGCTGAGGTGGGTACAGTGGGATCAGAGGTGGGTACTGGGGCTGAGGTGGGTACAGTGGGATCAGAGGTGGGTACTGGGGCTGAGGTGGGTACAGTGGGATCAGTTGTGGGTACAGTGGGATCAGAGGTGGGTACAGTGGGATCAGAGGTGGGTACTGGGGCTGAGGTGGGTACAGTGGGATCAGTTGTGGGTACAGTGGGATCAGAGGTGGGTACAGTGGGATCAGAGGTGGGTATTGGGGCTGAGGTGGGTACAGTGGGATCAGAGGTGGGTACAGTGGGATCAGAGGTGGGTACAGTGGGATCAGAGGTGGGTACTGGGGCTGAGGTGGGTACAGGGGGCTGAGCTGAATTAAAATTATTTGAAGCTTACCTGTGCTGTCTGCCAGGCTGCTGCAGCTCCATATCTTCCGGCTGCTCTTCAGGCAGGGCAGGACGTGATGTCACTTCCTGGCCCCGCCTCTTCCTCCTCACACACAGCACCGCACGGCTGGAGACCTGGCAGCAAGAACTGAATACTCACTGCCAGGTCTCCCTGAGAGAGGGGAAACGGGTGAGGGGGTTAATAGAGTGATATGCTGCAGGGGTCCTGCAGCATATCACTAGAATAACGGAGAAATCATGTTGTTCTGGCTGAGGAGATCTCTGATCTCCCCAGCCAGAGCATGGCTGTGCTGCCGGGCCCCTGACTGCCTCGGGCCCTCGGTCCATGACCGATCTGCCCGACCTGTCAGTCCGCCCCTGGAGCCCTCCATGAGTGAAGATGGATTATTTTTTTTGCGCTCGTTTTTTTCTTTTTGTCAGGTTTTTTTTTTGCATTCAGGTTTTTATTTTATTTTAAGTTCGACGGGTATGATGGTTTTTTATTTGGCCTTTTTTGGAGCTGAAAAATTAAGATTTTAGAAAAAAGAAGACGTCAAATGGTAAGTTTAATTTTTCTTTACAGGTTAGTTATTTTATTCCCCCTCACTATTTTTTAGGGTGAGGGGTGTAGGTAGGGGGCTACTTTTTTTTTTACTAGGGGCTTGGGAACACCTAGTAACCTTTGACAGGGGGGGCGGAGGAATTTGTCTTAGGGCCCCCACCCGCCGCCCAGGGGTGGGGGCCGGGGAGGGGGGGAGGACAGTGGGTCCCCCCCTCATTATCTTTATGGCCCCCACCCACCACTCAAGGGTGGGGGCCTGGGGGGGAGGACAGTAGGTCCCCCCCATTGTAATTTATGGTCCCCACCCACCGCTCAAGGGTGGGGGCCGGTGGGGAGGACAGTAGGTCCCCCCATTATCTTTATGGCCCCCACCCACCGCTCAAGGGTGGGGGCCGGGGAGGGGAGGACAGTAGGTGTCCCACCAATGTAATTTATGGCCCCCACCCACCGCGCAAGGGTGGGGGCCAATAGGTTTTTAATGTTTGTTTGTTCTTTTACAGTTAGCAGACATGCCCCTACTCGCGGTATAGTGAGTAGGGGCATAATTTACTAATACTAAGTAATCTTTACTTAGTATTAGTAAATGTGGCTGAAAGACCAATTTAGGTCAGCCTTTTGGTAGATAGCTCCCTGATACCGTGGGAATTAGGGAGTTATCTACTAAGCAGCTGCAAGATGCAGCCACTGCACAAATTGTATCGGAGTTTCATTAATTCGAATGAAATTCTGATACAAACAAAGTGCCGAATTGAGTTCTAAAAGAAACAAACATAGTGTTCTCATTCAGTTAGGCAGTTTCGTCTAAAATGACAGGAAGAATAACGGGAACACTGAGGAAAGGTAAGAATTATGGGAAAATTGCTCTGACCAGCGGAAATGAAGCACACTTTGCTCCTCCGCTGGTCAAAGCTGATCAAGCGGAGGAAATCTCCATAAGGCAAAGAGTCCCTACTTCGTCTTATGATTTTAAAGAAAACTAAAGAAGACAGGAAGAAAAGAAGAACAGATCCTGAGAGAGGGGGAGAAGAGGAAGAGATTGAGGAAAGGTAAGTTCGGCATGACAGTGCCACTTTAAGGTATGAGGAGGGTTAACATCAGAGTAAGATTACATAGAGTGTTTAAGGATTAAAAGCTTGCAAGTGGTTATAGTTGTGGTCAGGGATGGACTGACAGCTTTCTGGGCCCCCGGACAAAATTAAATCCAGGGCCCTTCGAAGACAAAATATTAAAGGAGCACTATAGTGCCAGGAAAACAAACTTGTTTTCCTGGCACTATAAGCTAATTAGGTCCGCCCCCACCCTCTGGGCTGAAGGGCCGCGCGCGCATTCAAACCGCCCATAGGAAAGCATTACTCAATGCTTTCATATGGACGTCCAGCGTCTTCTCACTGTGATTTTCACAGTGAGAATCGCAGAAGTGCCTCTAGCGGCTGTCAGTGAGACAGCCACTAGAGGCTGGATTAACCCTCAGTGAAACATAGCAGTTTCTCTGAAACTGCTATGTTTTCAGCTGCAGGGTTAAAACTAGAGGGACCTGGCACCCAGACCACTTAATTGGGCCGAAGTGGTCTGGGTGCCTATAGTGGTCCTTTAACCCCTTAAGGACCAAACTTCTGGAATAAAAGGGAATCATGACATGTCACACATGTCATGTGTCCTTAAGGGGTTAAGGACTAAGTAAATGTTAAAAATTATTTTAAAGTAAGTAGTCAAGCCATTTAAGAACAGTTTGACAACTTACCTGGGGTCTGCTGGGATATCAGGCTGTAGTAGGGCATAGGAGCAGTGGTGTGTGTGAGTGGTGCAATGTGTGAGGGGTGCAGTGTGTGTGTGGGGGTGCAGTGAGTGAATGTGTAGGGCTTGTGGGGCAATGTGTGTGTATGGGGGCAGTGTATGTGGGGCAATGTGTGTGTGTGGGGGTGCAGTGTGTGTATATATGGGTGGGCAGTGAGTGTGTGTGTGTATGGGTGGGCAGTGTGTGTGTATATGGGTGGGACGTGTATGTGTGTGGGGGCAGTGTTTGTGTATATATGGGTGGGACGTGTATGTGTGTGGGGGCAGTGTGTGTGTGTATATTGGTGGGCCGTGTATGTGTGTGGGGGGGGACAGTGTGTGTGCGCGTGTATATAGGTGGTCAGTGTATGTGTGTGTGTATGGGTGGGCAGTGTATGTGTTTGGGGGCAGTGTGTGTGTATATATGGGTGGGCAGTGTTTGCATTGTGTGTACATATAGGGGCAGTGTGTGTATGTATATATGAGGGCAATGTATGCAGTGTGTGTATATATGGGGGGCAGTATGTGTCTGTATATATGGGGGGCCGTGTGTGTCTGTATATATGGGGGGCCGTGTGTGTCTGTATATATGGGGGGCCGTGTGTGTCTGTATATATGGGGGGGGGCATGTATGTTTATATATGGGTGGGCAGTGTATGCAGTGTGTGTCTATATATGGGTGGGCAATGTATGCAGTGTGTGTATATATGGGGGGCAGTGTGTGTCTGTATATATTGGGGGGCATGTGTATATGGGTGGGAAGAGTATGTGGGGGGGGCAGTGTGTATATGGGTGGGCAGTGTATGCAATGTGTGTATATATGGGTGGGCAGTGTATGCAATGTGTGTAAATATGGGTGGGCAGTGTATGCAATGTGTGTAAATATGGGTGGGCAGTGTATGCAGTGTGTGTATATATGGGGGCAGTGTATGTGTATATATATGGGTGGGCAATGTATGCAGTGTGTGTATATATGGGGGGCAGTGTATGTGTGTATATATGGGTGGGCAATGTATGCAGTGTGTGTATATATGGGGGGCCGTGTGTGTCTGTATATATGGGGGGCATGTATGTTTATATATGGGTGGGCAGTGTATGTAGTGTGTGTATATATGGGGGGCAGTGTGTGTCTATATATGGGTGGGCAATGTATGTAGTGTGTGTGTATATGGGGGGCAGTGTGTGTCTGTATATATGGGGGGGCATGTGTATGTGGGGGGCATGTGTATATGGGTGGGCAGAGTATGTGGGGGGGGCAGTGTGTGTATGGGTGGGCAGTGTGTATATGGGGGGCAGTGTGTGTATGGGTGGGCAGTGTGTATGTGGGGGGGGCAGTGTGTGTATGGGTGGGCAGTGTATGTGGGGGGCAGTGTGTGTATGGGTGGGCAGTGTATGTGGGGGGCAGTGTGTGTATGGGTGGGCAGTGTATGTGGGGGGCAGTGTGTGTATGGGTGGGCAGAGTATGTGGGGGGGCAGTGTGTGTGTGTGTATGGGTGGGCAGTGTATGTGTTTGGGGGCAGTGTGTGTACATATGGGGGCAGTGTGTGTATGTATATATGGGGGCAATGTATGCAGTGTGTGTATATATGGGGGGCAGTATGTGTGTATATATGGGGGGGCTGTGTGTGTCTGTATATATGGGGGGGCATGTATGTTTATATATGGGTGGACAGTGTATGCAGTGTGTGTCTATATATGGGTGGGCAATGTATGCAGTGTGTGTATATATGGGGGGCAGTGTGTGTCTGTATATATGGGGGGGCATGTGTATAAGGGTGGGCAGAGTATGTGGGGGCAGTGTGTATATGGGTGGGCAGTGTATGCAATGTGTGTATATATGGGGGGCAGTGTGTGTGTGTATATATGGGGGGCAGTGTGTGTGTGTATATATGGGTGGGCAATGTATGCAGTGTGTGTATATATGGGTGGGCAATGTATGCAGTGTGTGTATATATGGGGGGCAGTGTATGTGTGTATATATGGGTGGGCAATGTATGCAGTGTGTGTATATATGGGGGGCCGTGTGTGTCTGTATATATGGGGGGGGCATGTATGTTTATATATGGGTGGGCAGTGTATGCAGTGTGTGTATATATGGGGGGGGGCAGTGTGTGTCTATATATGGGTGGGCAATGTATGCAGTGTGTGTATATATGGGGGGCAGTGTGTGTCTGTATATATGGGGGGGCATGTGTATATGGGTGGGCAGAGTATGTGGGGGGGCAGTGTGTATATGGGGGGCAGTGTGTGTATGGGTGGGCAGTGTATGTGGAGGGGCAGTGTATGTGGGGGGGCAGTGTATGTGGGGGGGCAGTGTGTGTATGGGTGGGCAGTGTATGTATGGGTGGGCAGTGTGTGTATGGGTGGGCAGTGTATGTGGGGGGCAGTGTGTGTATGGGTGGGCAGAGTATGTGGGGGGCAGTGTGTGTATGGGGGGGCAGTGTGTGTATGGGTGGGCAGAGTATGTGGGGGGGCAGTGTGTGTATATATGGGGGCAGTGTGTGTATGGGTGGGCAGTGTATGTGGGGGGCAGTGTGTGTATGGGTGGGCAGAGTATGTGGGGGGCAGTGTGTGTATGGGTGGGCAGAGTATGTGGGGGGGCAGTGTGTGTATATATGGGGGCAGTGTGTGTATGGGTGGGCAGTGTATGTGGGGGGCAGTGTGTGTATGGGTGGGCAGAGTATGTGGGGGGCAGTGTGTGTATGGGTGGGCAGAGTATGTGGGGGGGCAGTGTGCGTATGGGTGGGCAGAGTATGTGGGGGGGGCAGTGTGCGTGTGTATGGGTGGGCAGTGTATGTGGGGGGCAGTGTGTGTATGGGTGGGCAGAGTATGTGGGGGGGCAGTGTGTGTATGGGTGGGAAGTGTATATATGGGGTGTGTGTATGGGAGCAGTGTATGTGTGGGGGGCAATGTGTGTATGTGGGGGGCAGTGTGTGTATGGGTGGGCAGTGTATGTGGGGGGCAGTGTGTGTATGGGTGGGCAGAGTATGTGGGGGGGCAGTGTGTGTATGGGTGGGAAGTGTATATATGGGGTGTGTGTATGGGAGCAGTGTATGTGTGGGGGGCAATGTGTGTATGTGGGGGGCAGTGTGTGTATGGGTGGGCAGAGTATGTGGGGGGGGCAGTGTGTGTATGGGAGCAGTGTATGTGTGGGGGGCAATGTGTGTGTATGGGCCTGCTTACCTGTACAATCTGCTGTTTTCTTCCTCCAGCAGCAGTGGGGCAGACAGGCTCCTTCTCACCCTCCATCCATGCTGTCAGTGTGCTCCGTGTGAGAGGGAAACAGGGGGTGATGTCACTTCCTGCCCCGCCTCCCATCCTCACACGGAGCACTAAGCAGTAAGCACTGAGCAGAGAGAGAGGAGACCTGGCAGTGAGAGCAAGGTATGCTGCCAGGTCTCTCACTGGATGGGGGGGTTGTTTACATAGTGATGGGTTGCAGGGGCCCTTCGAGTCATTATGGGCCCCCTGCAGCCTTTTAGTGGATTTGCTTTTGTTTAACTCCTTCTGCTGTGGAGATCTCTGACCTCCACAGCAGAAGCATGGCTGTGCTGCCGGGCCCCTGACTGCCTCGGGCCCTCGGTCCATGACCGAACTGCCCGACCTGTCAGTCCGCCCCTGCTTGTGGTATAAGGGGTACTTAGAATAATTGGGTTAATGGTAAACAGGCTCAGACTAGCCATCGGCAGAGGTGTAGGTCTACAGTGACCACATACCACTGGACCACCAAGGCTTTCAGTGCCTCCCCCCTATTACACAAGGATAAGAAGAAGGGAGGGGAGAATAAAACATTCTTAAAGGGACACTATAGTCACCTGAACAACTTTAGCTTAATGAAGCAGTTTTGGTGTATAGAACATGCCCTTGCAGCCTCACTGCTCAATCCTTTACACTTTCCTTCCATTTAGGAGTTAAATCCATTTGTTTATGAACCCTAGTCACACCTCCCTGCATGTGACTTGCACAGCCTTCCATAAACACTTCCTGTAAAGAGAGCCCTATTTATGCTTTCTTTATTGCAAGTTCTGTTTAATTAAGATTTTCTTATCCCCTGCTATGTTAATAGCTTGCTAGACCCTGCAAGAGCCTCCTGTATGTGGTTAAAGTTCAATTTAGAGATTAAGATACAATTATTTAAGGTAAATTACATCTGTTTGAAAGTGAAACCAGTTTGTTTTTCATGCAGGCTCTGCAATCACAGCCAGGGGAGGTGTGGCTAGGGCTGCATTAACAGAAACAAAGTGATTTGACTCCTAAATGACATTGAATTGAGCAGTGAAATTGCAGGGGAATGATCTATACACTAAAACTGCTTTATTTACCCAAAGTAATTTAGGTGACTATAGTGTTCCTTTAAATGTATTATTTTATTTTAAAGAAATATATATTTATTAAATTGCTCCCCTCTCATTCCGCCCCCCCCCCCCACAGACAATGCAGGTTCAACACACTCACACCGCTCACAAACACTGGATCCCCTATAGACACACACTGCACCATCTATACACACAACATTCCTGGCACACACAGGGCACCCTATATACAGGGAGTGCAGAATTATTAGGCAAATGAGTATTTTGACCACATCATCCTCTTTATGCATGTTGTCTTACTCCAAGCTGTATAGGCTCGAAAGCCTACTACCAATTAAGCATATTAGGTGATGTGCATCTCTGTAATGAGAAGGGGTGTGGTCTAATGACATCAACACCCCATATCAGGTGTGCATAATTATTAGGCAACTTCCTTTCCTTTGGCAAAATGGGTCAAAAGAAGGACTTGACAGGCTCAGAAAAGTCAAAAATAGTGAGATATCTTGCAGAGGGATGCAGTACTCTTAAAATTGCAAAGCTTCTGAAGCGTGATCATCGAACAATCAAGCGTTTCATTCAAAATAGTCAACAGGGTCGCAAGAAGCGTGTGGAAAAACCAAGGCGCAAAATAACTGCCCATGAACTGAGAAAAGTCAAGCGTGCAGCTGCCAAGATGCCACTTGCCACCAGTTTGGCCATATTTCAGAGCTTCAACATCACTGGAGTGCCCAAAAGCACAAGGTGTGCAATACTCAGAGACATGGCCAAGGTAAGAAAGGCTGAAAGACGACCACCATTGAACAAGACACACAAGCTGAAACGTCAAGACCTGGCCAAGAAATATCTCAAGACTGATTTTTCTAAGGTTTTATGGACTGATGAAATGAGAGTGAGTCTTGATGGGCCAGATGGATGGGCCCGTGGTTGGATTGGTAAAGGGCAGAGAGCTCCAGTCCGACTCAGACGCCAGCAAGGTGGAGGTGGAGTACTGGTTTGGGCTGGTATCATCAAAGATGAGCTTGTGGGGCCTTTTCGGGTTGAGGATGGAGTCAAGCTCAACTCCCAGTCCTACTGCCAGTTTCTGGAAGACACCTTCTTCAAGCAGTGGTACAGGAAGAAGTCTGCAACATGATTTTCATGCAGGACAATGCTCCATCACACGCGTCCAAGTACTCCACAGCGTGGCTGGCAAGAAAGGGTATAAAAGAAGAAAATCTAATGACATGGCCTCCTTGTTCACCTGATCTGAACCCCATTGAGAACCTGTGGTCCATCATGAAATGTGAGATTTACAAGGAGGGAAAACAGTACACCTCTCTGAACAGTGTCTGGGAGGCTGTGGTTGCTTCTGCACGCAATGTTGATGGTGAACAGATCAAAACACTGACAGAATCCATGGATGGCAGGCTTTTGAGTGTCCTTGCAAAGAAAGGTGGCTATATTGGTCACTGATTTGTTTTTGTTTTGTTTTTGAATGTCAGAAATGTATATTTGTGAATGTTGAGATGTTATATTGGTTTCACTGGTAAAAATAAATAATTGAAATGGGTATATATTAGTTTTTTGTTAAGTTGCCTAATAATTATGCACAGTAATAGTCACCTGCACACACAGATATCCCCCTAAAATAGCTATAACTAAAAACAATCTAAAAACTACTTCCAAAAATATTCAGCATTGATATTAATTAGTTTTAGATAGATCTGACACACGCACACTGACAGATGCGCACACTGACAGACAGACTGACAGGCACTTATTGACAGACACACACTGATAGTCACACACAGTTGCAGTGACAAACAGACTCTCACTGATTTGACAGACACTCACAAACACACACACACATTGACAGACACACACACAGACACACACATACACTCACAGACACACACATACACTCACACACACACATCCAGTCGCTGATTGTTAATATTATTAAATTACTTAAAAAATTTCCACCCAGCCTCCTTACCTGGAGAGCTGGTGTGGATCTGTCTCTGGGGTCCAGTGGGGCTGCTGGAAGGCATGTGGCTGTATTGGAAGCCGAGGCAGCGAGGGAGCTCTGATCTCCCTGCTTTGTTCCCTCACGCATCGTGGGCCGTCTACTGATGTAGCCAGGCTATGACCGCAATCGGCGAGGGAGCAGAGCAGGAAAATCAGAGCTCCCTCACCGCCTCAGATTCCAATACAGCTGCACGCTGGGCGTTCCAAATGGTGTCCAGCAGGCCAGGTCTTGGACCCCCCATGACAGGGGGGAACAAAGGGGACATCCAAGTGAGTGTTTCAGGGTGGCATTTTTTTTCCGGCCCCTGGTTAGTGCTGTCCAAGGCAAATGCCTAGTTTTCCTTGGGCTAAATACACCACTGAATATATCCCAGCCCTTGACAGGTGCCAATATAAGGATATAATCAATGTTATTTACTTCACCTGCCAGTAGTTTTAATGTTGTGGCTAATCAGTGTAATATATAATGTTAACAGCTAGTTTAATGGCATATATAAGGGTTATTGCAAGTCGATGCAGAAATGTGAAAAGGAATCAAATTGTAATCACAAATCATATCAAATTAGAGTGATGTTGACTCAAACAGTGCACATTACATGTAATCAGCATTGGTTTTTACCTCGTCTTCATGAAGTCTTGATTTCGAATCAAGTAAACTGAATATATCTTGGAAAATATTTAAGAAACATTAAGAATAAAATTAAGCATTAAATACATTTGGGATCATGTAGAAAGTTCAGCTGTAGGACAACAACATTAACGTAGATTCTGATTGCGTTTGCATTACATTAACATTTCGGTCTCCCCTTTCCTCCCACTGCAAGTGATTACTGCTCACAAATGAGACAGTCTGTCTCTGTCTGTCTCAGTCTCTGTAAGCACGTAATGATTTCTGGGGGTGTTACTCACCGATTAGGTAGACAATCTCTTCTAAACAAGGTAATAGGTGTGCATGCAGTGCAAAGATATGGCTAGTGTGTTGATACTGCTGCTTAGCTGCTAAAACACCCTGGATGTCTGACATTTTGCCATGTGACCTGGTTTATGGAACAGAGGGAACAAAAAACCCTATGTAGCAGGAGGAATTCTCGTATTCTCTTTTTTCCTCTATGTTATAATGTCTCATCTAGACTCTCAAAAGTATAAAGCTAAGACACTGTGTCAATGCTGTTGTGCTATTGAGCTAAGATTCAATACTCAGTCTTTTCCAATTATCCTAAGGTCCAATACATTTATACCTGAGTCTCCATGGGCAGGGAGCTATAGTGTAATGATTGAATTATCTCTGGCTGCTGCTTAGCTGTCAGGTTAAGCAGAATTAGAATCCTGAAAGGCATAATTTTTCTATATTGCAGTCTGGACAGTCATTCCTTTACCTCCTGAGCAAATCGCATCACGTGGCAAGATTAAAGAAAATAAAATTTAAATTAAAGATGTACAACATATTACAAGATATCTGTCTTTTGCATTAAGTGACAGTGGTAGTAATGTCAAGGAGTATTATAGAGCAGAGGACTTGTGATCTGATCCTTTTGTACGGAATAAAAAAAAAAAAATCAAGAGTGGTGCCCTACAGATTGTTTTATTACGCTGGTTTAAGTCAGTCAAATATGCAGCGGGTTTAGTTTGCATTCCGTTTTTCCCGAAAAAAAAGATTGGGTCTTATATTAATTTTTGCTCCAAAAAACACATTAGGGCTTATTTTCAGGGGATGTCTTATTTTTAATGTACGGTACAACAATGAATGTACAACAAAACATTTATTATACGGTAAAAAAATAAATGTACGACAAAACATTTATTCAAATAAAATCATGTCATCTTCTTCTGGAACATCGTCATAGTTCTAAAAACCCTGAATTCTGGCCTGAGTTTCTTGCGACTCTATTTCCTGTAGAAGCTTTGTCCCCAATCTCTCGTGTCTAGCAATATAGCTCTCCTTAAAAAATTACTTCTTGTCCATGTATCCTGCTTATAGTGCATTGGCAACACAGCTGTCAATGATTTTATCCCATGAATTCTTCACCCATGTCACGATCTCAGGCTAAGTTTCACAAAGTTTCTACGCTGATTTCTCTCCATTCTTTTCTCAATGTAGTAATTGATTTACATGCATAAATGGCCCTTGAATGGCTTGTTTATTGCAATATCAAGAGTCTGGAGATAGCCAGTGCTGGTTGAATCCCAGACCTCTTTGGCCACCTCGCAAAACAAGTGGCAGCATTAAATCGACTCACTTCCTTATAACTGCTTGTGTGCACCAGGCTTTTTTGGTTTTAGGAACATAAATGCATGATACACATTCAATCTTATCTTTCTTGTCGATTAGAGGTGGGGCTTTCCATCCAGACGAATTGCCAAAATACAGGTAACACGTGTGCTTTCATAACAAGTGGAGGGTATGTGGATTGACAAGTGTAATAAACTTTTAACTCGCAAGTTGGAATAAACTTGGAATTAATAATAACATTAATAACTAAAAATAATAACTTAAAAACCGAGTGTAAAGTCAGAGTCCACACTCCTTGCTTTCGGCAATTCAATAATATTTATTAATAGAGGCTAATCAAACAAATAAACAATACATATACATTTGAAATATGCTAGTATATGTTGCTACTAAAACTAATCATTGACTGAATGGAAAGTAGGCTAAATTAACATAGTAAAACAGGCATAGACACGTGATAAAGTTACCACTCCATTGATCAACTGAGAGTAAGAGAGATAGGGTGTGTATAGTGGGGAGAGGGAAGAGAGAGAGAGAAGGTGAAGAGAGGTAATTCAAAGAGAGCGAAAATGTGCTAATCATAGGGTTTTTAACAGGTTAGCCCCCCCTTCTGCTGGACACACCTTCCTCAGTCAATACCTTAGGATGTAACAGAACCAGAGTGCCTACTGGGGGAAGGGGGGTTGCTTTGTATGGGGATGGAGGAGGAGTTTATCAACAACCCAACTGAATTTGCCTGGTGAAAGACCATGTGCTTCACAGAGGACTCCATTATTAGAATGGGGGCTTGAATCCCTGTATTAGAACACAATAACACTTAATCGGCATACAGTTTGGATGTTAATCACATCCCCCCACTTATTACAACGAGGCACCCCTCTGATCAATTGTCATTTGAGATGCTTGACCCATAAACACTGCAGTTTCACCCATAGCAATAATATTGGAGAGTTATTACTTAGAAAAGGCAATGAGATCAACAAAGGAATTGAATGCAAGTGCACATTTAATAATTTCAGTATCTTCCAGCTTGAACAGTGTTGTCCATCTTTTTAGAGACAGTTCATGTCGCTTAAGGAAGTCATCCAGCCAGTGTTGTGATGCTTTGAAATCTTCTGGGGATAATTCTAACACTGGTGCCATTGCTTGAATATCAGCCCTGTGCACAACTAAAGCCTTTGCTCTCCATTCACAGATGATGCCTTCCAGCTCAGGAAATAATGGATGCTGACCTGATTCAAACCTGCGCTTCTTGACTTATCCCTTGTCCACCTGTTGCTTGAAGTTATCTGACTCAGCTTGCAATTTTCAGACCATACGGCGATCCAACTTCTTCTATTTGTAGAAAGCTGTAAGATTCTTGCCCTGGGAGTCCTCCACAATTTCTTTCATGTACGGAATAGCTCTTTCTTTTTGCACTCATCTTGTCTGGATGTCAAAATATTACAGGAACACAAAAGAAAGGGTGATGGGGTGGAAGAAATGTCTAGAGATTAGCTGAAAAAATATCCCAAAAAATGGGATAACTAGTGTAAACACAGAAAATCCAGCTCAGTAAAATCTAAAACTTAGCTTTTAATGTGCAAAGGGAGAAGAGACTGTCCTTATGAAGTTCCTAATATAGGGATGTTAGTCTCAGACAAGATCTTCCTAATTTGTTAGGAGCCAAAAGTTCTTAGGGTTATTTACCCAAAAGAATTTGGTGTACTGAAGCAAAAAAGCGTTAAAACATAATACTTTAATAGGGAAATAGACGATCCTAACGTAAACAGTCACCAATTTAAATTGCAGTAGTGTGATGGCTAGCTCTTAGCTAGCATCCAGACTTACTAGCACGAGAAAAATCGGGGTGTGTAGGTAGGGGGGTAGACATTGAGGGAAAGACACAACATAAAATGTGGACGCAGGTTGTGTGATAATCCAACTCTGTGTGCACAAATATCGTTATTCCTCTAGTATGGGTCTACAAGTGGAATAACTTTCTACACTTTAAATGGAAACAAGTGTCAAAATGTGTAGCGTAATGCACTTGTAACCAGGTAAATACCCTAATAGATGTTCCAGATGAGGTAATGTATTAAAGACCTTTCCAGAGAACAAATATTTCGCTACTTTTTAGTACTTCCATTGGGATGGATACAAGTGTGCAAATCACCTTGTGTAGCGTAATACGTATATAGCCAAGTTACTATATCACCAAGTATTCCAGGTGAATGAATACAGATGTAGGTCACCTTGTATAGCGCAATGTATTTGTAACCACATTTATTTGTCAACATGTGTTCCGGATAAGGCAGTTTTTCTCGCAGAGCACAGATATGTGGTTACTCTTTTTTCCCCCAGTGTCCTCTAGGGATTAGCTAGTGGTTCTAAGCCGTAAGAGGCTGTTAGAAGTTTCTGGGAACTAACAAGCCTCAGACAGTACCTAGAACAGAAACTAGTACCAAGAGGTCTACGCCCAGAGATTTTATTGCCAGATAAAGTCCAAACCGAGGAACAGCTTGGCGAATGGAACTCGATCCTTCTAAGCTGCTCCTTTAAACTTATGGATTTCTTGGTAAAATTAGAAACTGACAATTTTGAAGCCTGCAACCTCAAACTAAAGAGTGAGATTACCCAAATTAAAAACCACAAGACGGATGACCTGTATCCGTCCATGGAAATCAAACTACAGCAAAACATTATCAATTACAAACAACATCTGAAAACGAAAAAACATAATACATTCCATTTCCATTTGCTCATTGCCCTGTCGTGGTTCTAGCCTGTCTAGTCACCCAGCGCTCTTGTATTCCAGTGATTCCTTTTGGTTCCGACCCGGCTTGTTTATATTACTCTGCTTATCTCTGTTACCCTTTGACTCGGCTTGTTCCTCGCTTACCTGTCTTCTCGTTCCCTCGACCTCGGCTTGCCTTTGACCATTCTATCTTTCTCCGTACGTTAGTCCGGCCATTCTAAGGTCCGGTATACGTACCTTTCTACTGTCTGTACTCTGCGTGTTGGATCCCTGTCCCGATCCTGACATTACGACAGGGCCAATGGATCCTGCAGGTACAAACAGTCAGCTTGGTCCTTCCGATCCTAGGTTTGATGCCATGGAACACAGAATGGATCAGATGGCCCTAGCACTACAGGCGTTATTATCTTGTGCTAATAACCCACCAGAGGAGACACGTACTACTTCTATTTCCCCTGTGAGTTCAGGCCTAGAGGTAGCCACTGTAGGTGCCTCTTCCCGTATTACCCCACCAGTACGTTATGGTGGTTCACCTGAGAAGTGTCGTGGTTTTTTAAACCAGATCAGTATCCACTTTGAATTACAACCTCGCTCCTATCCTACAGATAGGGCGAAGGTTGGATTTATTATTACCTTACTCATTGAGAGAGCTCTGAGATGGGCCAACCCATTATGGGAGAATGATAACCCGTTAGTATATAATTATAATGCCTTTGTAGCTGCCTTTAGAAGAACTTTTGACCCTCCTGGTAGAAAGGTCAATGCAGCTAGATTACTTTTGCGCCTGAGACAAGATAACCGAACACTTGTGGATTATGCACTAGAGTTCAGGTCTTTGGCGGCAGAAGTTAAGTGGAATGAGCAGGCTTATATTGATGTATTTTTGAACGGCCTATCAGAGGTAATCCTTGACGAGGTTGCTACTAGAGAGCTTCCTGAAAATTTGGAGGATTTAATTTCGTTCATTTCTCGTATTGATGAGCGTTTAAGAGAGAGACAGAACACTCGAGAGAGGAACTTTAGACCTTCCTTTAAATTAGCTCCCGCATTTCAAAGTCCTGATTCCACTACCTCACTGTTTCCTGAACCTATGCAGATAGGCAATACTCGCCTCTCAGAGGAGGAGAGACAGTACAGGAGAAGGGAGGGATTGTGTATGTATTGTGGAGTCAGAGGTCATTTACGCCTGAATTGTCCTAATCGCTCGGGAAACGCCCGCACCTAAGTTTCTCTAGAGGACAGGCCTTGGGTGTTTCTATTTTGTCCTCTACTCATAACTATAAAGATCACAGGCTTCTGCTACCAGTTTCTTTAACTTGGGAGAAGGGAGTACTAAAGACCATGGCTTTGATAGATTCCGGTGCTGCTGAGAATTTTATCGACCAGGCCTTTGCTACTAAACACACTATCCCATCCCAGTTAAGGGATACACCCTTGGCCGTTGAGGCCATAGATGGTAGACCTTTACTTGAGCCTGTTATCTTTCATGAAACCATACCCGTTAACTTAACTGTTGGTATCTTACACGAGGAAAACTTATCGCTTATGCTTATTTCGTCCCCTTCTGTTCCCATAGTCCTGGGTTACCCATGGCTAAAGAGACATAACCCTATTATTGATTGGGAGTTAGGGGAGATACTCTCATGGGGCCAGGGTTGCCAGGAGAGGTGTTTACAGAGGGTTTCCCCATTGGGTGTAATCAACACACCAGGTAGTTCTACCCAGTCTACAGATTTACAGATACCGCCTCGGTACCTGGATTTAAAAGCAGTATTCAACAAAAGGAATGCTGATACTCTACCTCCACACAGGACTTTTGATTGTAAAATTAATCTACTACCTGGTACCATGCCTCCGAGGGGCAATGTATATCCTCTATCCACCAAAGAGAATTCAGTTCTAGAGGAATATATTCGGGAGAATCTAGACAAAGGATTCATTAGGAGATCTTCTTCTCCTGCCGGGGCTGGTTTTTTTTTTGTTAAAAAGAAGGATGGTTCCCTAAGACCTTGCATTGATTACCGAGGGTTGAATAAAATAACCATCAGAAATGCCTATCCGATCCCCTTAATTACCGAGCTGTTTGATCGCTTAAAGGGCTCAAAAATTTTCACCAAGTTAGATCTCAGAGGGGCATATAACTTGGTGAGAATCCAGCAAGGACACGAGTGGATGACAACGTTCAATACCCGTTATGGGCATTATGAATACACGGTCATGCCTTTTGGTCTTTGTAACGCACCGGCAGTATTTCAGGATTTGATTAATGAAGTTCTCAGGGAATTTCAACATGATTGTGTTATTGTGTACCTGGACGACATACTTATACACTCTAGGGAGATTGAGACCCACCACAGACAAGTCAGAAAGGTATTACACAAACTTCTTCAACATGGGTTATACTGCAAATTGGAGAAATGTAGTTTTGACCAGTCTCAGATAGACTTTCTTGGTTACGTGATTTCTGGGGAAGGCTTTAAGATGGATCCCGACAAACTCCAGTCTATTTTAGATTGGCCTTTGCCCAAGGGACTCAAGGCTATTCAGAGGTTTATTGGTTTCTCCAATTATTATAGGCGCTTCATTAAGGGATACTCTTCTATTATTGCGCCCATTACCAATATGACCAGACAGGGGGCGGACACTAAGACTTGGTCTACTGAAGCTCTCGTTGCTTTCAAGACTCTCAAGGAACTTTTTGCCTCTGCTCCAATTTTAGTCCACCCTGATACGACTCTGCCGTTCCTACTCGAGGTCGATGCCTCTGAGACAGGCGTAGGTGCTATACTGTCACAAAGGTTTGGGGTGGACAAACCACTACACCCTTGTGGTTTTTTTCCAAGAAACTGTCTGGCCCTGAGAGCAGATATGACATCGGTGACAGGAAATTATTAGCGGTCATTATGGCTTTAAAGGAGTGGAGACATTTATTGGAGGGGACCTTACATCCTGTTACCATTTTAACGGATCACAAGAACTTGTCCTATATTGGGGAGGCTAAGCGACTGTCCGCCAGACAAGCTCGTTGGTCCTTATTCCTGACCCACTTCAACTATGTGCTTACTTATAGACCTGGTTCTAAGAACTCTAAAGCCGATGCTTTGTCTCGCCAATATGAACCTTCTACTCTATCTGAACCTGTTCTTTCCTCTATAGTGCCGAAATGTAATATTATCGCTAACACGAATCTCAGGATTCACTCTCCGTTACTTGCCGAGATCTTAAAGTTGCAACATCTAGCTCCTAAACAGACTCCCGGGGGTCGACATTTCGTTCCCCCGGCTCTTCAACTGGAACTGCTACAATGTTTCCACAACAGCAAGGTGGCTGGACATCCTGGCATTCGCAAGACGTGCGCTTTGATCTCTAAAGACTTCTGGTGGCCTGCTTTACGTAGGGATATCAAAGATTTAATCGGTGCGTGTGAGGTTTGTACTAAGACCAAGCAACCTCATACGCTTCCATGTGGATTTCTGCATCCCTTAGAGGTTCCAGAAAAGCCGTGGTCCTGTTTGGCTATGGACTTTATTGTCGATTTACCTATATCCAAAAAACAGACTGTTATCCTCACCGTGGTTGACAGATTCACCAAGATGGCTCACTTCGTTCCTCTGCCTAAACTTCCGTCTTCTCCCGAGTTGGCAGAGATATTCGCAAGGGAGATTTTTCGTTTACATGGGATACCCTCCCATGTAATTTGTTTCTCGTTTTTGGAGATCCTTCTGCTCTCAACTGGGTATCAAATTGAATTTCTCTTCCGCCTATCATCCTCAGTCTAACGGAGCTGCTGAACGCACCAACCAAAAGATTGAACAATATTTACGTTGTTTTGTTTCCGAACACCAGGACGATTGGGTCGGTTTGATTCCTTGGGCGGAGTTTGCGCACAACAATCTTGTTTGTGATTCTACTCATTCAAGCCCCTTCTTCATGAATTATGGCTTTCATCCATCCATTCTTCCCTCGGTTTCTCCTTCCCAAGGGGTACCGTCGGTTGATGTTCATGTTGCCAATTTGAGGAAGTTGTGGGATCAGACTCGACAAATTCTTCTGCACAATTCTATGCTGGTTAAGAAACCCACTGATAAACGTAGAAGGTCGGCTCCGGTTTTTGTTCCAGGCGATAGAGTATGGTTGAGTACTAGAAACATTCGTTTAAAAGTGCCTTCCATGAAGTTCGCTCCTCGTTATATTGGACCTTACAGGGTTCTGACTCGAATTAACCCAGTTGCGTATCGTCTAGCTCTTCCATCTGCCTTACGCATCCCTAACTCCTTTCATGTTTCATTGCTGAAACCGCTAGTCTGCAACAGATTTTCCTCCATGGTATCCTCTCCTCGCTCTGTTCAGGTGGAGGGTCAGGAGGAGTATGAGGTCAACTCTATCATCGATTCTCGAATCTCCCGGGGGAGAGTACAATATCTGGTCGACTGGAAAGGATATGGTCCTGAGGAGAGGAGTTGGGTACCTCAAGAGGATGTTCATGCTCCTCGCCTCCGCAGGGCGTTTCACTCCCGCTTCCCATCTCGTCCCGGTTCCTTCCGCCCGGTGGGCGTATCTGAGAGGGGGGGTACTGTCAGGGTACCTGAAGTCTCTACCTCTGAGAGAGGTAGAGACTTAGAAGCTTATCCGTCCAAAAGGGCTGTTTTCTCCGTTCCTCGCGGTCCTTCCGGTCATTTACACGCCGGCCGCGAGGGATCCACTTCCTTTTGTAACACGACGCCCAGCAGTCGACGTCATGACGCCAACCCGGACCGACCTGTCACTCAATTGTCTGGTAACTAATCAGGACTCGTCGGAGGAGTGTCTACTCTCCTGAGCCAGGGTATTTAACAGTGCTTCTTCCATTTGCTCATTGCCCTGTCGTGGTTCTAGCCTGTCTAGTCACCCAGCGCTCTTGTATTCCAGTGATTCCTTTTGGTTCCGACCCGGCTTGTTTATATTACTCTGCTTATCTCTGTTACCCTTTGACTCGGCTTGTTCCTCGCTTACCTGTCTTCTCGTTCCCTCGACCTCGGCTTGCCTTTGACCATTCTATCTTTCTCCGTACGTTAGTCCGGCCATTCTAAGGTCCGGTATACGTACCTTCTACTGTCTGTACTCTGCGTGTTGGATCCCTGTCCCGATCCTGACACAAAGAGATTATAAAGATTTCAAAAACTGTAACATCTTTAGGCAAACCAACATCAAACGCAGAAATACCTTTAGGGGATCATCATCTGGAGAAACAGATTGGTCAGATCAGGACCAATACCCAGTAAACAGACGAAGACCTCCGAATGCGAGGAACAGGTCACGTCCAAGAGATATGAGCTCACAACCAAACTCAAATAAGAGTATCCTTAGGAATTTAGACAAAACAGTCTCATTCCTCGACATCCCCATTACAGGCGACACTAACAATCCGGAACCAACTGCTTCCACCTCAAATCCTTTTTTAGACCAGGTACAGCCACACCAACTGCGGGGACGTCTGAGAGACAGACCGTTGGTCATACAAGTCCCAAAATCGGAACCAAAGACAGCAACAACTATGAAAATAATTAATCTCTCCGATTTCCAACTCTCTGTACACCACAAGAGCTTGCTGAACAAATGACTATCTTTCGTACCGACACCCTTATGCAACAAATTTAATTGGGCCAAAGATCTCAACCTCTTTGGAAGAAAATTGGCCCTCAATATTATGCACACCAAAAAAGACCAAGCAGCAGCAAACGAACTGGGTCTATCTCTTCAGGACTATGAACTGTCCAAAACATTGGACAGCCTCCTACAGGAAAATAACCCTATGAGACACTTGACAGACTTTAAGCCACCAAGTCACTTCACCCCCAACTTTTCCGATACCCCCCATGTTGACTTATTTCTCCAGATGTCACTCAATGAATTTGAAACTAACACTAATGTGAACCGCAGGGAAAGCAATTTGAGCTTTTCAGAGCGCAGAGCTCTTAAAGATCTACAAAAACAACCTGACCTGATAATCAAACCAGCCGATAAAGGCGGAAATATCGTGCTCCTAAACCGCTCTGAATATACTCTCATGTGTCTGTCTCATTTGAATGACACCACCTATTACAGAACACTTCCCTCAGACCCTACCAGCACCTATGTCACTGAACTAGAAACACTTCTAAATGACGCTCTAAGTCAACAAATTATTAACCAAGATGAATTCAAATTTCTGCACCCAAACAGAACCCCAACCATTGCGACCTTTTATTGTCTACCCAAAGTGCATAAGGGTATTCGACCCCCCCCCGGGTAGACCCATCGTCTCTGGGAACAAGTGTTTGACTGAATGTTTGAGTAAATTCATTGAAAAGATTCTACATCCCTTAGTGCTAAAGTTACCCTCCTACCTCCAGGACACAAAATCGACTTTACTTATGTTGCAGGACAGGACCGTCCCCCCATACACACAATTGGCTAGCCTTGATGTGGTATCCCTCTACACTAACATACCCCACCAGATGGGATTGAGGGCCTGCAGGTTCTTCCTTAACAACACCTCATACAACGACGCACAAAAGGATTTCATCTTGGCCTCACTCGAGTTTGTCTTGACACACAATTACTTTGTGTTCAACGGCTCTTACTACCTTCAGATCTCCGGCACTGCTATGGGGACAGCATGTGCTCCCACGTACGCCAATCTGTTCCTGGGATGGTGGGAACATCATGTTGTCACCACCACCAAGTTTAGTAAGTTTCATGAATTCATTCTAACCTGGCATCGGTACATAGATGATATGTTGCTCCTATGGACAGGCTCCATCACCATGTTCGAAGACTTCGTCAAGATGCTAAATAACAATGATATTAACCTTAGCCTGACACACGTGATCGATGAGCACCAGCTAGTGTTCTTGGACCTCAAGATTATCTTGGAACAAGACGGAACAATTCAGACCGAACTATTCAGAAAAGAAACGTCCACTAATAGCCTATTACATTGGACCAGCCACCATCCCTATCGACTCAAAGCATCTATCCCATATGGTCAGTATTTAAGGGCAAGACGGAACTGCTCAAAAGACGAGACCTTTTACAAGGAATGCCAACTCCTGAAATCCCGCTTTAAAGAACTCCAATACCCTAATCGGGTTCTTAAGCGGGCATTTCAACGAGCCAGGGGTACCGATCGACACACAAGCCTTCACTTCACTAGACCGGCACAAGACTCCAGGACCCCCCGCTGTATCGCCACCTTCGACCAAGGTTGGGAATGCATGACCAACATTTTTAAAAGGAATTGGCCCATACTACGACATGATCCGGCTCTTCAAAAAATACTACCCAGCCACCCATCCCTGACAGCACGGAGACCATCCAATTTACAGGACCAATTGGTTCACAGTCATCTTTCCTCCCCTTCAGCACCATCAAACTGGCTCTCTGATCTAAAAGGAACCTATAAGTGCGGCCACTGTAAGGCCTGCCAGTACATCTTACCTACTAAATCAGTAATCTCCACTCAAACACAAGTCAAGGTAGTTACCAACGCTTTGATAAACTGTGGCACCACCCGCTTGATATACCTCATCACATGTAGTTGTGGTATTCAGTACATAGGCAAGACCTTCCAACAGTTTAGAAGAAGGGTCTTGCAACATGTTAACTCGATCAAAAACACTGTTACTCCAACTACAGTAGCACGACACATTGTCAATTTTCATAATGGAAACAGCGATAATCTACGATTCCAGGCAATCGAGAAATTGATGCCCAACCCAAGGAAAGGTGATTTCAATAAAATCCTACTACAAAAAGAATCTCACTGGATCTTCACCTTCAAAACTCTAGCCCCTCATGGCCTAAACGAAGACTTCAATTATACACCATTTATTCACCAGTGATCTGAGGCAACGGTGTATAACTGATAATCACTCGCCATCCACTGGTTCTTTACCACAAATCGGTAACACACAAATTGGTGCCCTCACAAATATGTATGTTCCCACACATTATATTGTGACGAGCAATCCACCATGTGGACTAAGATTATTCTCAAGAAATACTGGAATAATACCACCATTTGATCTCTGTATAATACCCAGGTGACAAGATCATCCCCTGTAAATTTATTGTATTACCCCTATATGGATAATATCTAAAACATGACCCTATCAAGAGATGATGACGAACTAATAACGTATCATCACATATAAACAATAAATATACCAGTCACCCCTTATCTGCAAAAATTGCATGACCCATTTTGACACTACTCTGATATGCTCTTAATCTCAGTGACAAATCTGAGAACCAAATGTACACAAGAATTCCGGCATGTCTGTGTCTTTAAATCAAACCAATAACTTTGACTTCACTAAGCCACCGTAGCTTCTCATTCCCTGACAGCAGAAACTCGACCAATCAGCTGCCAGGGTGGGATTTATAAACTCCACCACTGGAGGGAGTCATTTCCCCCTGACGAGCCCCTAAACAGGGCGAAACGCGCGTCGGGTCCTTCCGACATTACTCTATACTAAAATTAGATACGCTGCATACCCAACTGCTCCTGAGACAAACTCCAAACAAACTCTTAGATTGTTCGGGATACCGACCAAGGCACCAGGGCTCTTGGGTCAGCGATAAACAGTGTAGAATAATTGATTGACCGACGGTCTCCACACACTATTTAATTATCCTACTACTCTGCTACTTCTACCACGATTTCACTTCTCTCGCTAGCAAATCACCTTCACCCTTACTTTACTATAACTGATGCCCTCGAAGGCATCTTTCTTTCTCCTTCTTTAAACCTCTACGATTAGCTATAGGAAACTATCTGACGAAAGTAATTGGGCCGCCCATCTAGCCGCTAACGTTATATGACGATATATGACTGATAGCGGTATCCGTAACAGCAGGCACCAACCTAAGAGGCAATCTAGCAAGCGACACGGTACATAGACCAGACTAAACATCTGATCACTCTCCAGTGCCGACTCCCCGCTATCGGCCCAGCACGGGAGAACCACCCGTTAGCACCAAAGTGGCCACTTAGTCTAAAGGTCTCTCCGAACCGGGAGACAAGGATACCTCTCGTGCTGCCCAATTGAGTGTCATTAACATCTTCCAAACAGTGCTTAGTTATGGGAAATTGACACACTAACGGCAGGCAACAACCTAAGAGGCAATCTAGCAAGCGACACGGTACATAGACCAGACTAAACATCTGATCACTCTCCAGTGTCGACTCCCTGCTATTGGCCCATCACGGGAGAAACACCCGTTAGCACCAAAGCGGTCACTTAGTCTAAAGGTCTCTCCAAACCGGGAGACAAGGATACCTCTCGTGCTGCCCAATTTAGTGTCATTAACATCTCCCAAACAGAGCTTAGTTACGGGAAACTGACACACTACTTATAATACTTCATGTAAATCATGTAAGCAATCTGTTTCTTACCATACGGATTACAGCAGCAGCCAATTTTTTCCTCTACTCTCTAGGTGAGACGACTGCATCTCTAGAGTGACCTATAACTAAGTATTCACTTCTAACAGCCTCTTACAGCTTAGAACCACTAGCTAATCCCTAGAGGACACTGGGGGAAAAAAGAGTAACCACATATCTGTGCTCTGCGAAAAAACTGCCTTATCCGGAACACATGTTGACAAATAAATGTGGTTACAAATACATTGCGCTATACAAGGTGACCTACATCTGTATTCATTCACCTGGAATACTTGGTGATATAGTAACTTGGCTATATACGTATTACGCTACACAAGGTGATTTGCACACTTGTATCCATCCCAATGGAAGTACTAAAAAGTAGCGAAATATTTGTTCTCTGGAAAGGTCTTTGATACATTACCTCATCCGGAACATCTATTGGTGTATTTACCTGGTTACAAGTGCATTACGCTACACATTTTGACACTTGTTTCCATTTAAAGTGTAGAAAGTTATTCCACTTGTAGACCCATACTAGAGGAATAACGATATTTGTGCACACAGAGTTGGATTATCACACAACCTGCGTCCACATTTTATGTTGTGTCTTTCCCTCAATGTCTACCCCCCTACCTACACACCCCGATTTTTCTCGTGCTAGTAAGTCTGGATGCTAGCTAAGAGCTAGCCATCACACTACTGCAATTTAAATTGGTGACTGTTTACGTTAGGATCGTCTATTTCCCCATTAAAGTATTATGTTTTAACGCTTTTTTGCTTCAGTACACCAAATTCTTTTGGGTAAATAACCCTAAGAACTTTTGGCTCCTAACAAATTAGGAAGATCTTGTCTGAGACTAACATCCCTATATTAGGAACATCATAAGGACAGTCTCTTCTCCCTTTGCACTTTATACCTTGAGGGTTACCCCCTCCCTGTCCGGCCACACTCGATAATCTCATGGGCCAACCCATTTCCTTATTACGTTAGCTTTTAATGTTACAAATATTTAAAACGCATGTGGAACCCTTAAATTGATACCAGAAATTAAAATTAAATTTAAATCAAGTAACCTATAGAAAAAACAATTCATATATTCGAAATGGTAAGAGCTTACTGGCAAGTTCTTAGAAATACATATAGCCCAGTAGAAGGAAAGGTGGGTTTAGAAACCAATAGGTAAAGTTGATTGAATTGAGTGAAAAACAGCAACTGATAAAACAAAAGACTAAAGCGTAGTAAATAATAAATGAATTAATAAAAAGTGAATAGTACACCAAGGTTTCTGTGCTGTGCCTCGAGGGCACCTATGCTAAAGCCCCACCTCCTATCCCTGAGATAAACTAAGCTCTAGGGCAGGGGTAGGCAACCTACGGCACTAGTGCCATGCACGGCACTCGAGGTGTCTTTGCACGGCACTCAAGGCTGCTAGAGCCAAACAGGTTCTGGCCTATCAGGAGTCCCAGTGAAACTTCAGATATCTGCTAATATGAAAAGGTGGTGAAGGACAATCCTCAATTTATGCATTGCAGCACATAGAGTAAGTGATCTCCGATCACTTAATTCCAGCACTTGTGAATGGGAATCCACACTGTAGTAGAGCAGCCTGCAGCTGCTGTTGCAGCTCCTGTACCTTGACCTGTACCTGGCCAGCCGGGTCCCCACTGGAACCCACCCACACTGCTAAATATACACAGAAATGCACAATAACCCTCCCCTCATACAAATAATACGAACAGCCCACAAACAAACATACACACAATCCGCACAAATGTAACCCACTAACAATCCACATACATGCACACAACCCCACATGCAGCCTCTCGCATGCAATACCCAAAACAGCCAGACACATACACACACTGCCAAACACACAATGTGACATATCCATCCACACACACAATTCCACAAGCGGCCCCCATACACAGCCCACATTCATATGTATCATACACGATACCACAAACTACTTCTGAATATATACAATATAATCGCTCATATACACACAAATACAACGATACAAAGCAATTACAGTATTAATAACACAAGCAGAATACGGCAGCATACACACCTCAATTTAAAAAAATAGGACCGGCACACTATGGGACCTCACAATCCCTTATCGGCACAGTGCTGCTAAAAGGTTGCCTACCCCTGCTCTAGGGTTACCACTAAAAAATAATATACAATGTAAACTGTTACCATTATGAATATATTATTCGGTTTATTCTCTAGGTTACTTAGTGATTTAAATGTAATTTTAAATTCTGGTATTCATTTAAGTGTTCCACATACGTTTTAGATATCATCTGTGTAGATCATCTGTGTTTATACTCAAAATATTACAGGCTTCCGTTTTTACAACACTGTCGTAAAGCGAATTTGTTGGTAAGGAAGGATGCGGTAGAAAGCATGTGCCAGAAAGCAGATCTACATTCGGGGGAATTCTTCCGAATATAGACCAGTTCACTAGTGAATGAAATCCTGCAAATCTATGTACAGGGAAACTTCCCCGGTCATAGATTAGTGGTAGTGCATGGAATCTTGCGAATCTATGCTCAGGGAAACTGATTAGCTTAATAGCACATGCAACTAACGCTGATCTCAACTAAGGCTTATTTCCAGGGTAGGGCTTAGATTGCGAGCATCCTGTGAGACTAAGCTAAGGATTATTTTCAGGGGATGTCTTACTTTCGGGGGAAAGCGGTATATCATTTTTTATATTTTTATTTTTGTTGTGCATTGATACAATCACTGATGGTAATAGATGTATATGCATACATATAACCAAAAATGCAGATCGCATTAATACAATATACCTAAAACAAGGCAGCTGCAGTTTTTTTGAAAATAAGTAACAGTGCATAAAGAGACAGTACATTTAAGAGGCAGAAAGCAATAGATGCACTTGTTGAGACACAAATCATTATGGCAGTTGCACAAAAGATTAATATTAATAAAAATAACATTAAAATCATATTAAATGAATCACAGATCAATAATGCCCTATGTGATTTCTGAAAAGTTATCGAAAAAAGTTAAAACATTTTTAACATTCCCTATAAAACCTTACATATTTACACGTTTAGCTGAGGAACTTAAATTTCAGTACTGGGAGCAGGTGCCAGTTAATAAACAAATGTATTTTGTGGCAGGGATTCTCAAAATGGTAGTTCTGACTACCTGGGTTGTACGGGAAAAGCACAGTTTTTAATTTATTTTCAGTTTCACTTCATTCGAAATTTCTACCGTTAATAAACTGTAAACCAATGAAGGTGACATTTCTTCTTTGCAGGATTACTTGGAACCCACATGCAGTCTGCAGCTTACTAACCCTTCCCCAAACCACACCTGGGCAATAAAATAGGTTGCCCAGGGACACCAGACATAAGACCCTATTATCCCCTTAAGGACACATGACATGTGTGACATGTCATGATTCCCTTTTATTCCAGAAGTTTGGTCCTTAAGGGGTTAAGTGCAGCGTGATAACCTCATTAGATGCACTCTCTCTGTTAAAACTGAACTCAGGGCATTTGGCCAGTACAAGCTTGGTTCAACGGTAAACTGCACATGGACTATACTGAGTAGGGTTGGCCAGCGCAGATTACTGACAGCATGTTGTACCTTCAACTCCTGTGGGGAAGCCCTTCCATTTTTTCACACAACACATCACATATTCAGTGTCACGTAAACAATCTTCTTTATCATGTCCATGTTATGTCAAATAAAAACTTCAGCCTGTAAGATTAACATTTAAAGAGACACTATAGTCACCAGAACAACTACAGCTTATTGAATTTGTTCTGGTGAGTAGAATCATTCCCTTCAGGCTTTTTTCTGTAAACACTGTCTTTTCAGAGAAAATGCAGTGTTTACATTACAGCCTAGTGATAACTTCACTGGCCAATCCTTAGATGGCTGTTAGAGATCCTTCCTGGGTCATGGCTGCCTAAAATGCATCCAAACATTCAGTATCTCTTCCCTCTGCATGCAGACACTGAACTTGGCTGATGCTGATTGGCCAGGGCTGTGTTTGAATTGTGCTGGCTCTGCCCCTGATCTGCCTCCTTGTCAGTCTCAGCCAATGCTATGGAGAAGCACTGTGATTGGATTATGCCACCACTTCTGATGATGTCAGCAGACAACTTGTTATTCTGAGGCAAACAGCATGCAGAGTTAAAGCTTCAGGCTTGAATACAAGTACGATGTTGATATATTTAGGGAGACATGAGGGGCCCAAGGGGGGCTAGATGGTGGTTTTAACACTATAGGGTCATACATGCTTGTGTTTCTGACCCTATAGTGCTCCTTTAACATTTTAGCTGTGGATTTTTGTTTAACTTATATTATCTACAATATCACATAACTGCAGATTTATATAAATTATAATTTAACATCTAAAATGCAGGTTTTACCAAAATTTCCATGCATGTCAGCTTTAGAATGGTCAAATTTAAATATTGATGCTGTACTAAGAAAATTAAAGGAACACTAAAGGGTCAGGAACACAAACATGTATAACCCTATAGTGTTAAAAACACTCTCTAGCCCCCTGACACTCCTTGCCCCCTAAATATAGAAAATTCGTACCTTTATTCTAGTCTACTGGTGCTGGCTCTGCCCCTGATTTGCCTCCTTGGCTGACATAATCAAAAGTGATGATCTGAGCCAATCGCAATACTTTCCCACTGTATTGCAGAGGAGGTGGGCAGGGGGCAGAATGTCAGTGCAGTGTAGCACTGCCCCAGGAAGCACTTCTCATAGCCATCTAAGGAATGGGCAATGGAGGTATCCCTAGGCTGTAATGTAAATACTGTAATTTCTTTGGCAATAAGCTATAGTTGTTCTGTTGACTATAGTTTCCCTTTAAAAAAATAATAACTTTGATATGAAATGTCAAAATATTTTTTGAGTACATTGATTAATAAAAGTAACATTTTGCAAGGCAGTACACTATATCTATTTTTGATTTGAAGGATAATATCTTTATTGTAGTCACAATTTCTTCAACTCATTTCTTTTAACGCACCTCAAGTCACTGCTTCTTGCATAGTGTCCTTTTTAAATTCATCTCTTCTTATCCCATAGCCAAATACATGTAAAAATCTGTGTATCATAATAAGAACCCCTGCTGTTGAAAAAGCAATATGTAACTAGACATTCATAAGTGTCATAACCCAGTATGGATCCCAATTATGTCTCAAATAATCAATAAAGACTATTTTATTATACGGAAGAATCTCAGAAGGAAAACAATAGGAGAGAAACTTAAGCAATCTGGTACAACAGAAAAAAGAAACGTTTGTGAAACAAATAGCCTGCTGAGTGTTTATGAAACTTTTATGTACATACATGACTCCTGCTGTGTGAAAAATCTAATGATGTTATTAAAAAATGTTATATGCACAGAAACATATCAGCAAAACACTTTTCATTTAATGAGTGATAAACTGAGCATTTAAAATGATAAATTGTTTACCAACCATGATCAATTAAAGAAATGTTTTACTTTTTTCCACCTTTCTTACATTTTCCAAAATTTGGGCCACAGATGCTAATAATGTATATTTTTACCTCATTAAAAATGTATAATGACAAACCCAAATTTATAATGATAAACCTTCTTTTACAAAATACTATCCCTAGCCCACAATACTATCCATAAATATTCCCCAAGATTATAACCATAATTTATCGTTTTTACTTAAATCTAATGTGAACCTTTATTGACAATCGCAGCGACACGGATGCAAGACTTGGTTTCTGTGTACAGTAATCTTTCTAGCAATGCAAATGCAAATTTTGCCCCGGTCAGAGGGTGGTTTTCGCTTATCGATCTATATGTTGTATAGTAGTACCTTCTTTTATAAATGTGCATTACATTTGTCAGTGAAAAAATGTTTTGCCTACCTGGCTTAAAATTTTTAATGTGCATTAGATTCGAGTAAATACAGTATATACTTTTGACCCCAACATTATCCGTAACATAAAATGTCACCTATAAACTTCTGCCCCTCAGCCTAAAGTTAAATATTATCCCTAAGAAACATTTTTACACCTAAGAGTAAACCGAAATGCTAACCCTAAATACTAAACAGCTTTTTCACTTGACCAGCAGGTCTGGTGAAAAAGAATCAGAGAGATAGTACCAGTCTATCCTGGGCATTAACCCTGTAGATTAGACAACTGCAATGTACACTATTTGATACTTTTTTTATACTGTTTACAACATTTACCAGTTTTTGAAACCTAGTATTGCACCATTTTGTAGTTGTCTAACATTAAATACTACCTCTAACACCAAATTATACATTATATATACGGTAGCAATGAATACAACCTGTAATCTTAGTATTCTAACCATTAAATACAACCTTAACCACCAATATTAATGTTATATATAACCTTACATTATGTCTCTTAAACTAAACCTAAAAAAATATCTAAATTTATAATTACTCTTAGGCCTACTTATGAACTCTTAGTCCTCCTTAAATGAACACTCCAAGCACCATAGCCACTACAGCTCATTATAGTGTTTATGATGTCAGAATTGGCCCTTCCGATTGTAAATGGTAAAACTGTTTTTGATTGGTTTGGCTTCTTACCTGAGGTCTGCAGGGTGGCACTTCCTGCCATCACTACTAACTCTGAAAAGCCGGAGGTTCTACAGCTGAAACTCCAGTTGGCTTTTCTCAGCTAAGCTCTCCAATTCAAAGATTAACTCATTGGCTGAGAATATCAGCTGATCCCCAGGTAAGACAACAGGTAAGAAGTCAAACCATCAAAATTGGTTTTGCTACTTGCAATGGAGGATACCAAGGCACTCCTGGTACTATGACCACTAAAGCAAGCTGTATTGATGATGGTGCTTGGAGTATTCCTTTAATCCCTTAAGAAACCAAAGTTCCCCCTTTCTCCCTCCTCAGGTCATTCTCCCTTTCTACCTCCTCCAGACATTCCAGTCATCCTTAACCTTGCTAGGGATTATCCTTGAAGCAATGAGTTGTAGTGAACCCCTTCCCGACCTTGGACGTACCAGGTACGTCCGACAAAAAGCGGTCGTTAATGACCTCGGACGTACCCATTTGCTGACCTGGACCGGTGATCCGCGGTGATCCCGGTCGGGGAGGACTGCCAGTGAGCCCAGCAGTCCCCCTCCAGGGCCATGTGATCACTATTTTTTATTTTTTATGTGCATTAGATGATCACATGGCCACAATAGGAGTCTATAGAGCTGCCATCAGGGGGACTGCCTGAGCCTTTAGCCTGAAAGCTAAAATTTGGTAAAAATAAAATAAAAATTAAATAAATTATACATATATTCTATATGTATAATATATATAAAAAATAGTTAAAGCATTTATAATATATTATAAATATATAATGCATACATATGATTGCATTATAAGTGTACTATATTGACCCTGTAACTTTACAAAACACCATAAAACCTTTACATGGGGGGTATTTGTTATACTCGGGAAACTTCTCTGAGCACAAATATGAATTCTTCAAAACAGTAAAACTTATCACGACGATGATATCACCAGTAGAAGTGCAGTTTTTGTTTAAAAAATGCAAATTAAAAAAAAAAAACGCTAACTTTGGCTAACTTTCGTGACTAAGTGGCTACTACAAAAGACTTGACATTTTTGAATACCCTGGGTTGTCTACATTTGCAAATGGTATTACATGATGGGGTTAATTCACATTCTTGGGCTACCATATGGTCTCAAAAGGTAACATAGACCCAGCAAACCAATCTGGCAAAATGAAATGGGCAAGCCCTATATTGACCCTGTAACTTTCCAAAACACCATACAACCTGTAAATGGGGGGAATTGTTATACTCAGGAAACTTAGTTGAACACAAATATAAGTTTTTCAAAACCGTAAAACTTATCACGACGATGAAATCAGCAGTAAAAGTGCAAATTGGCAAATCAAACATAAGATTTGCCAATTTCTGTATTTGTAAACTGCTATTTGCCAGATGTTGCCTTTGAGACGGTATGGCAGCCCAGAAATGTAAATTAACCCCACCATGACATACCATTTGAAAAAGGAGACAACCCATGGTATTCAAAATGGGTTATGTCCAGTCTTTTGTAGTAGCCACTTAGCCACAAACGCTTGCCAAAGTTAGCATTTATATTTGTTTTTTTGCATTTTTTTACACAAACAAATATAAATGCTAACTTTGGCCAGTGTTTGGGACTAAGTGGCTACTAAAAAAAGACTGGACATACCCCATATTGAATACCCTTGGTTGTCTAATTTTAAAAAAATATGTACGTATGAGGTGTGATTCAGAGATTTATGACAGATAACAGTGTTACAATGTCACTATTTGTAATAATTAGTTTCTGCTTTTTCTGTGTCTTTTTCCAGTTGATTAAGATATACCGTATATACTCGAGTATAAGCCGACCCGAATATAAGCCGAGGCCCCTAATTTTATCCCAAAAAACTGGGAAAACTTATTGACTCGAGTATAAGACTAGGGTGGGAAATGCAGCAGCTACTGGTAAATTTCTAAATAAAATTAGATCCTAAAAAAAATATATTAATTGAATATTTATTTACAGTGTGTGTATAATGAATGCAGTGTGTGCGTATGTGTGTGTGTATGAGTGCAGCGTGTGTGTATGAGTGCAGTGTGTGTATGAGTGCAGTGTGTGTGTGCATGAATGCAGTGTGTGTGTGTATGAATGCAGTGTGTGAATGCAGTGTGTGCAGGGCCGGTGCAAGGATATTTGCCGCCGTAGGCAAAAAAAATTTTGCCGCCCCCTCCCCCCCCCCATATGTCCGTGTTCCTTCACCCCCCCCCCCCCAGTGGTCCTGACTCACCCCTCCCCTAGGGGTCCTTACCCTCCCCTCCCCTAGTGGTCCTTACTTCCCCCTCCCCTCCCATAGTGGTCCTTATCCCACCCCCTCCCTCTCATAGTGGTCCTTATCCCCCTTCTCCCTCCCATAGTGTTCCTTATCCCCCCCCATCCCTCCCATAGTGGTCCTTATCCCCCCTCCCTCCCATAGTGGTCCTTATCCCCCCCCTCCCTCCCATAGTGGTCCTTATACCCCCCTCCCTCCCATAGTGGTCCTTATCCCCCCCCTCCCTCCCATAGTGGTCCTTATACCCCCCCTCCCTCCCATAGCGGTCCTTATACTCCCCTCCCTCCCTCCCATAGTGGTCCTTATACCCCCCCCCCTCCCATAGTGGTCCTTATACCCCTTTTTTTTGTTATTATTAATTTTTTTTTATTATTATTATTTTTTTATTATTATTTCTTATTTTATTTATATATTTTTTTTTTCGTCCCCCCTCCCTGCTTGATATATGGCAGGGAGGGGGGCTCTCCTTCCCTGGTGGTCCAGTGGCAGTTCAGTGGGGGGGAGAGGGGGGCTGGCAGAGCTGTAACTTACCTGTCCTACAGCTCCTGTCAGCTCTCTCCTCCTCTGCGCTGTCCGTTCTGCTCTTCTGTCAGCTTACACTGTAAGTCTCGCGAGAGCCGCGGCTCTCGCGAGATTTACACTGGGAGCTGACCGAGGTGCTGACCGGACGACGCAGAGGAGGAGAGAGCTGACAGGAGCTGCAGGACAGGTAAGTTACAGCTCTGCCAGCCCCCCTCTCCCCCAGTCTGTATTATGGCAATGCAAATTGCCATAATACAGACCTTGACTCGAGTATAAGCCGAGTTGGGGTTTTTCAGCCCAAAAAATGCTTATACTCGAGTATATACGGTACTTATTTTGTATATATATCCTTGGGTCAAAGGCTTGCAACATTAATATACGTCTATATTAATGAAAAGTACTAATACGCAATCTGACTTACTGTTTCTTCAGGTTTATTCTTAGAGTTAGGGATACATAATAAAACAACAAAGGATGTTACAGGATAATGGATGTTCAACAGCAGATGGTAATTGCTGGGCTTCTGAAGGGAGAGTTACATCGTTACATAGCTGTACAGGAAGAAGAGCCAAGAGAGAGAGCTCGTGTCCTTTTGTTCAGTTACTATATAGATGTGCCCATACTGACTTCAGACTATAACTCTAGCCATATAAGAACAAGACCCCCAATCCACAATCCAGAGTTGTCAGAGAAAGAAAGTCCTGTGACTTATTGATACCATCTGCTAATTATGTCAATCCAGACATCCATATATAATCAATAGAAACATAGAATATGCAATACTCTACACTATTTATAAATTTTTTAAATATATGTCCTACATGCACTTCTAGCCGTATAACTTGCAAAAAAAAAGCTAAGAACATTTTAACATTGGATATTTCGAAACTTAGGACAAAATTTAGAAACTATTTAGCACAAATGTTTTTTGGCGGTTGTAGATGCATAATAGATTTTGGGGGTAAAAGTTAGAAAAAGTGTGTTTTAAATTTTTTCATCATATTTTATAATTATTTTTTCAGCAAATTATATGATAGGAGGAAAATAATGGTGTCTTTAGAAAGACCATTTAATGGCGAGAAAACAGTATACAATATGTGTGGGTACAGTAAATGAGTAAGAGGAAATTTACAGCTAAACACAAACACAGCAGAAATGTAAAAACAGCGATTGTCCTTAACGGTAAGAAAATTGAAAAATGGTCTGGTCACTAAGGGGTTAAAAATCACATTCCAAAATTTAAGGCAAAAATTGTCTAAATAAAAAAAATTCTTTAGTTCAGCTATACTTACAGTTTGGCTATTTTTACCTAAGTTTTACAATTTAAAAATAACGTTTTCAGTGCACTAAAATGCAACATTTAGTGAATGAACTCAAGCAGAGTTTTACTGTTCGCATCTGCAGATTACTAAAACATTGCTTTCAGTGGTCACTGCTAGTGCAACTCAGTTTCAGATTATTGCTAAACCCTTAATTTCATCACATTCCCGAATCCATTATCAGCATAAGCCTGCACAACCTTGATATACTAACACCTCTTCTGTCACAAGTCCAGCAGCAACTTAATTCAAATCTGAGATCAGCATTCTGGAGACATTGCTCGCATGACCTCTGCTTCTGCTGCTAGATTTATCCTCTCAGGATTGAGACTTCCAATATCAGTATACTTATTCTTACACTGCCAGGATGTTCATTCTGACTCCTGCAGGTTTTTCAGGGCAGTTGTTGGTTTGGATTTCTGCTGGGTGAAATTTGTGCATGATGTCTAGAAATGTGATGCATTTTTCCGCTCCAGATGTGAAATTAATGAATTAGCCACGGCAACATTGCAGGCATGTGGGCTGTGTCTGCTGCCAGGAGTGCAGCATTTACAGGTTTTCTTTTCATGCCAATAATATGGTGATATGGCAATAGTGCTTGCTAACCAAAATTCACTTATTTTCCTCCTAGGCTATCTCTGAACTCCATGTATAGATTTTTCAGGGAGGGATCTAAGTTTATAGTCGGCCTACGTAAAAATACATGGGGAAGGAGAATTCTTGCATTAAAATGAATATATCTAAAACATTTATCAGGACACATTCTGCTAATATAATAATGCCATTTATCTATGGCCTAATTCCTCCCAATTCTAAAAAATAAAGTGATTTGCGCACACAGAAAAGATAGGTGTGAGTTTTACCTCTTGCACAGGGTATTCTTGTGTGTTCACACTACATACAGTATGTATCACCTATATACAGGTAAATAAAATACACATAGTGTAAACTGTAAAAAACAAATAATGTTTTAAAAATGATGTATATCATCAAACTCACACTTTTCAGAGCCCATTTAAAGTTGGCTCTAGACTTATAGCGCTTTTCATCTCACTCTTGAGATATCCAGTATTGGAAAGATGTGTATATCCACAGGAACTTGGAACTGGTAGCTTGCAGTGATGCTCCAAGAAGTCCAAGGCAGGTGTGTAGTTAAAAGTGTTTTATTCCAAAAATTATTTTAAAATACAAAATAAATATATACACAGTAAGATATATATATTTTAGCAGCACAACGCGTTTCAACCTTTCAATAGGTCTTTCTCAAGTGCATCTGATTTTCCAATGGGCTCTAAAGTCCTAATATATGCCAAACAATCAGTTAATTACCTTAATAATATTCACATCTGTGAGTTAGTTCCCACCCATGTCCAAACATGGTCACATCCGGAAGTGTTATGCCACACTCAATATGGCTACATTTCCGTCTGTGCACTCCTTTCCCCAGCCCCCCCCAACATGTCCGATATTTCATTTATCTTTGTCAGTCCGTGTTCCTTCAGTTTGCTGTTTATTCTTTCGGTCTCCATTTCGCCGCGTCACTTCCGTTGATGACGTCGTGATGCAGTCCGATACGTCACTTCCGGTTGTAGTTTTTCCGGTCTCTCATGATCTTCCAGACGGTTTCAGCATATAATTGTCCATCATTAAGAAGGGCAAAAATGCCAATAGTTCATATTGCACATAGGTAGGAAAACGTTTAAAAGGAAGGGAAAACGACATATTAATGTTGGAAAAGAGAAAAGGTATTCTTGTCTGGACATTAGTGGAGCATTTTAAAAATATATAAATAATACACAATAGGATAAGAAAACATATCCCAGAATGATTCTTATTGTTAGGAAATGCCACCATTACATGGACACTGCCCCCTCCATCCAAAAGTGCAATTTTAAAGACAAAAGATATATAGGGAATGTATATCAAATATATGTGTGCAAACATACCCTATTATAAAATACTATTAATCTCAAAGTCGATGTTGAGACCCAAGGGAGATAAGGTGCGTATTTCAAAGATCCACTTTACTTCCTGGGTACTTAGTTTTTTAGGGAGATCCCCTCCTCTCCAGTGGGAATTAATTTTGTCTATAGCAAAAAAGGTTAAAAAACTAGGGTCTGAGCTATGTTTTTCTAAAAAGTGCTTGGATACACTGTGGTTTATAAAACCTTTTTTGATATTCCTAACATGTTCACTTATCCGTACTTTTAGTGGCCTCGACGTTTTGCCCACATATTGAAGGCCACATGTGCAGTTTAGTAGGTATATCACATTTTTTCAAAATAAATCTTGGTTTTGGACCTAAAAACTCATGTATCTCCTCATCCTGGCATAGGATATTCCAATTTTTGTTAATAATCTTTTTGATCATTATTAACAAAAATTGGAATATCCTATGCCAGGATGAGGAGATACATGAGTTTTTAGGTCCAAAACCAAGATTTATTTTTAGAGGAGCGAGGAATTTTAAGCAAATTTTAACCAGAAGCTTTTTAGAACCTACACCTCAAAATGATAATTTTTTAAATAATTGGACAAAAGCACAACAAGGTTTTTATCACTGTGGGATGTGCAATGCGTGTAAGAGCACAGACAAAAAAGAAAAGCACGTAACAGCTTTTAAATCCTTTAATACTAAAAAAGAATTTAAAATTAAACCTATGATCACATGTCACTCAAAAAATGTGATATACCTACTAAACTGCACATGTGGCCTTCAATATGTGGGCAAAACGTCGAGGCCACTAAAAGTACGGATAAGTGAACATGTTAGGAATATCAAAAAAGGTTTTATAAACCACAGTGTATCCAAGCACTTTTTAGAAAAACATAGCTCAGACCCTAGTTTTTTAACCTTTTTTGCTATAGACAAAATTAATTCCCACTGGAGAGGAGGGGATCTCCCTAAAAAACTAAGTACCCAGGAAGTAAAGTGGATCTTTGAAATACGCACCTTATCTCCCTTGGGTCTCAACATCGACTTTGAGATTAATAGTATTTTATAATAGGGTATGTTTGCACACATATATTTGATATACATTCCCTATATATCTTTTGTCTTTAAAATTGCACTTTTGGATGGAGGGGGCAGTGTCCATGTAATGGTGGCATTTCCTAACAATAAGAATCATTCTGGGATATGTTTTCTTATCCTATTGTGTATTATTTATATATTTTTAAAATGCTCCACTAATGTCCAGACAAGAATACCTTTTCTCTTTTCCAACATTAATATGTCGTTTTCCCTTCCTTTTAAACGTTTTCCTACCTATGTGCAATATGAACTATTGGCATTTTTGCCCTTCTTAATGATGGACAATTATATGCTGAAACCGTCTGGAAGATCATGAGAGACCGGAAAAACTACAACCGGAAGTGACGTATCGGACTGCATCACGACGTCATCAACGGAAGTGACGCGGCGAAATGGAGACCGAAAGAATAAACAGCAAACTGAAGGAACACGGACTGACAAAGATAAATGAAATATCGGACATGTTGGGGGGGGCTGGGGAAAGGAGTGCACAGACGGAAATGTAGCCATATTGAGTGTGGCATAACACTTCCGGATGTGACCATGTTTGGACATGGGTGGGAACTAACTCACAGATGTGAATATTATTAAGGTAATTAACTGATTGTTTGGCATATATTAGGACTTTAGAGCCCATTGGAAAATCAGATGCACTTGAGAAAGACCTATTGAAAGGTTGAAACGCGTTGTGCTGCTAAAATATATATATCTTACTGTGTATATATTTATTTTGTATTTTAAAATAATTTTTGGAATAAAACACTTTTAACTACACACCTGCCTTGGACTTCTTGGAGCATCACTGCAAGCTACCAGTTCCAAGTTCCTGTGGATATACACATCTTTCCAATACTGGATATCTCAAGAGTGAGATGAAAAGCGCTATAAGTCTAGAGCCAACTTTAAATGGGCTCTGAAAAGTGTGAGTTTGATGATATACATCATTTTTAAAACATTATTTGTTTTTTACAGTTTACACTATGTGTATTTTATTTACCTGTATATAGGTGATACATACTGTATGTAGTGTGAACACACAAGAATACCCTGTGCAAGAGGTAAAACTCACACCTATCTTTTCTGTGTGCGCAAATCACTTTATTTTTTAGAATTTATCACATTTTAGTGTAAGTGGTGACATTACACTTCGGTGATTTTTGCTGCACCGGATCTTATTAATTTAGCGCCATTTGTGTCCTTTCTCTGTTTTTAATTCCTCCCAATGCCTATTCTTATAGGTCTACAGTTCTGCAGTTATAGCTGCAAAATTCCAGACATCTGCTGCACTAAGAGGACTGCAATAAATAAATGTATGAATAAAATGTTGGTTGTACCAGTCAACAATATTGGACTCCTCCTGCACTCCTACAAATATGTGTACACACATTTTTGCACATAAAAAGACTTAAATATGCATCCCCAGGCTCACACACACTCACAAATACATACTGTCAACGGCTTTCAGAGACATACATGCATATATTGCTAAACACACTAAAACCCCCCACACACTACTACACGCACGTAGCAAGATCCACACTACCACACTCATAGACAAATACATATAGTAGTAGTGGTTATGGTGCTGGGAGTGTTTGTTTAAACTACTTTCACTTGTGTGTCTTTGTATATACATTTCCAATATATCTTCTAGTAACACAGAGCCCTCTAACTGATTTCCATTTCAAATAAACTTTAATTATCATACACATATTACAAATTATTTTATTACATTTAAGATAACAAAAAATATAATTCAATACAAAAATACCATGACTAAAACTTTTCCAAGCTGATTAATGTTCTGTGGCAGTCACAACAGACTTTAAAAGATTATCCTTGATTGTTACATCTAACAATCTTGTCCATCTGTACCTCATAATCTAAGAGCTTAGAGATCAAAACTGTAAAGATAGAGAGAGAGAGAGAGAGACATGAAGACAGTAAATAAAGAGTAAAAAAGTAATTCTAACTTCTATGTATGCATAATGTATCCCTTTATTGCTATGAGCATTTTGGTGTGTGCAAGTATACTATTTAGATGTATTCAGCAAATATCTGAAGTCTTTCTACCTGAACTGAAATTGCAGCTTTTGTTGACTTGAAATCAAGATAAATTATGTCAGACCATTTTTATCTTTAAAGGAACACTGTAATGTTAATAAATATATTTCTTTATAACATTAATGTATTCAGTTAACGTAAAATAAAATATATTAAATTCACCTTATATCCAGTGTCATCCTCCTCTTCTGAAATTGTCATTACTGATGCTTCTCAGAGACAATCACTGCCCTCAGTCATTCGGATGTTTCTAACAAAAAAGCATTAAATCCACTGAATTCTATATGAGAAGCATTAATGGCCTTCACTTCAACAACACCAAACATGAATATTTTAATAATTGAAAATCTTCAATGAAGAATTGCCTCTGATTGATAGCCACTAAAGGTATTCTGACTGACAAATAAAAACATTCAATCAGTGGCGTCGTTAGGGGGGGTAGAGCGGGCCATGGCCCCCCTAGATCAGGCAGTGCCCCACCTTGTGCCTCCCTCTCCCATTAAAACTAAAGTTATGGCTCGCAGCTCACGGCTGTCAATTACCTGAATGATTTTAATTGCAAGGCTGAGCAGCAACAGCCTGCATTACGTCATAGGCATACGATCACAGCCGGACTGGGGATACAAAGCAGCCCTAGAAAAAAATCTATGCCAGCCCCATAAGTCACTGTGTAGGAGTTCTGGCTGTGAGTGGGTAGGGGGTCTGTGAGGTGGGTGGGGGGGCTGTATGGTTGGTAGGGGGACTGTGAGGTGGGTAGGGGGCTGTGAGGTGGGTAGGGGGGCTGTGAGGTGGGTGGGGGACTGTATGGTGGGTAGAGGGGTTCTGTATGGTGGGCAGGGGGCTGTGAAAGGGTAAATACCTTTTAGTTTTCTGTAATTACTTTCTGGTGGTCCGGTGGGCAGCTTTCCAGCGAGGTCAGCAATGTGTGTGGGGATGGGGCTTGCATACAGGAGGCAGAGCTTCTGTTCCTATATGTATACATAACACAATATTAAATAGGAATAAAATAAAAAAAATGGATAAAAAATAAATAAAAATATTTTCTCCGTTTTACTTTAAATAATTTCCACAGAAATCAGAAAATGTGAAAGGCGTTCTCTATCTGATTAACAGCAGCAATCCACCTTCAAAGAGTCCCCACAACCTTGTGACAAACAAACCTATAAAAACAAAAGTGGTGGACCCCGCTTAGATACAATAAAAGATAGATAATAAAACAATGGAAGTTTACATACAACCGGTAGAAGGAACTGTCATAGAGTGTATCTTAACAGTATCTTAACAGAAAAAAACAGAGAAACATAATGGTGTAGTACAGTATAATATATATGCAAATTATATTAGCAATGCCAATTGAACACTGACACTTTATATAACTAATATAGCTTTATTTCTGTAGACATAGACTATATAATCCCCTGTGGATATAATGGTGAGATCAACACACCAAGTGCAACTAAAGAAAAAAATTCTAGAGTAGATTGACATATAAGATTAAAGCACCCAAAATTACAACAGTCGGAACAGATGTAAGGATAAATATATAAATACCTGTATTCACCGAATATAATAAATATAATAGGACTCCTTTAGGTTTTCAAATAACAAACCAAATAAATATATCTACAAAACAATCAGAAACAAAAAATATAGGGTGGTACTGTTTGACACACTCCTAAAATGAAATGGCATTTTGCACTTAAAAAAAAAAAAACTGGTATAAGTATAACCTGGTATAACCTGGTAAAACTGGTATAAGTATATTAATAAGTATATATCAATAATGAAAGAAATGAAAAAGAATGTGCAAAATGTTAAAAATAACAAAAACAAAAAAACAGTGTCAAATAAACAATATATGTAGCTCTGGGGTGATTTTGAGTATACTCCAAATTAGAATTGTGAAAAAATGTGCTAGCACATGAGAAACAGTGAAAAAAAATGGTGAAAAGCAAAACAAGGAGAAAAAAAAGACAATAAATATAGAAAGAGCTAAAAAAATAACAAAAATATGAAAAAAGGAAAATAAAATAAAAAGAGGGGGATGGGAGAAAAAGTGTGTCACAATACTATCAAACAATATGCATAGTTTGCAAAAAAATATTTCAGAGCACGAACTATGTTTATAAGTATCAATAAACTAATATATAGTACAAAAAACAGTGAAGATATCGTGATACTTTCAATTGGATGGAACCTTGATAACACCTGTATGAGCCTCTAGAACAGGATACAAATAATGCTGGTAATCACAGTAAGCATTAAGAGTCATGGAGCGAATGTGAAGCGAATGTGATCATCCAGAGAATGCAGAGCGGTTGTACAGCAAAAATGGATGTTTGGCCAAATACCAAATACAAATATAGTTTGCATACCTAAATCCTTTTGAGTGTGGAATCTTTATTTCTTATGAGATAACAATTATTATAGTAGTTAGAAAATCGAAAATCACTGCATAAAAGTACATATTTTAAAAAGTACATCACCCAGGCTGTGTAACTTTTCCTCTAACCTAATCGAACCCTTAAAACCACCCATTAAAAAAAAAAAAACCCTGTATTTCAACCCATAATCCTTTCTATAACCCAACCCCTAATCCAACACTCTGAAATATCACGCTCAGCTGCGGTATTTAAATAGCTGTATGCAGCGCTCACTAACTATGGCTTCAGCTGACAGAGGGGACCCTCAGTTTTTTTAAAGATACCTGGGATTCCTTAAAATTAGCAGAGATTTATCCCTGCTGGTACTTCTACTGCATGACGGCCTATGCAGTCAACGGGTTTTAAAGCCCTACACTTCATGATGGCATAGACCATAAGGTGATCCATAAGTGATTAAAGAAATTGTAACCAACATTATTTATGAACACCTATCTAAATGGACGCTCAAAGTATCAAAACAATTTTATCTTAACCCCTTAAGGACGCGGGACGGTTCAGGACCGTCATCGGCATTTTTGCGTTGCCGACCGACGACGGTCCTGAACCGTCCTAAATTTAAGAGGTACTTACCCGATCGCCGTCGTTCCCCCGGCGGCGATCGGCGTTGCTCCCGTTGTGGGGAGACTGCCTGCAGCCCAGACAGTCTCCCCATGGCGGATTAGGACCCCTGTGGCCATGTGATCGCCCAACAGGGCGACCACATGGTCACAATAGGTGTCCTAGACTCTGCCTGCAGGGGGACTGTCTGTGCTGACAGGCAGTCTCCCTGCCAGTGTAAAATCCAAAAAAAATTAAAGTTATAGTGAATAAAAAAAAAATATTATTATATATGTGTATATATATGATATATAGACATATATTATACCTATATAATATATGTCTATATATCATATATATAATGTCATGCTAAGTGTATTTTTATATTAATATGTACATATATTAATATAAAAATACACTTATAATTAATTTACACACGTATATATATAATATATATAATAACTATATATATATTGTATATATATATTATTATAAAATACGAATAATAAATAATTTAAATTAAATTTAAAAAATTAAAAATAATAATAAAAATTAAAAAAATATATATATCTATACGAAATGTTATTCTAACTGTATTTTGATATTAATATATATATATTTATATCAAAATACACTTAGAATGAAATTGTATATATATCTATGTATATATAAATAAATAAAAAGAATACAAACTATTCATATGTCCATATACAAAATGACATAAATAATTATATAAATATACACGTAGACTTCAAATATATAAATATGCATATATATTTAAATTCTACGTGCATATTTATGTAATATTTTTACATAATTAAGTTATTTTATTGATTGCAATTTAAGGGACCTGCCTGCCAACCCAGGCCAAAAGTCTAGAGAATTTAATTTGCTAGCACTGTATTTTACCCTGTAACGTTCTACGACACCCTAAAACCTGTACATGGGGGGTACTGTTTTACTCGGGAGACTTTGCTGAACACAAATATTAGTGATTCAAAACAGTAAAACGTATCACAGCGATGATATTGTCAGTGAAAGTGACTTTTTTTGCATTTTTCACACATAAACAGCACGTTTACTGATGATATAATTGTTGTGATACATTTTCCAGTTTTGAAACACTAATATTTGTGTTCAGCAAAGTCTCCTGAGTATAACAGTACCCCCCATGTACAGGTTTTATAGCGTTTTTGAAAGTTACAGGGTCAAATATATGGGTCAAATATTTTTACATTGAAAATGACCAGGTTGGTTACGTTGCCTTTGAGAGCGTATGGTAGCCCAGGAATGAGAATTACCCCCATGATGGCATACCATTTGCGAAAGAAGACAACCCAAGGTATTGCAAATGGGGTATGACCAGTCTTTTTTAGTAACCACTTGGTCACAAACACTGGCCAAAATTAGCGTTCAATTTAGTTTTTTACTTTTTTCACACACAAACAAATATGAACGCTAACTTTGGCCAGTGTTTGCGACTAAGTGGCTACTAAAAAAGTCTGGACATACCCCATATTGAATACCCTGGGTTGTCTACTTTAAAAAAAATATGTACATGTGGGGTGTTATTCAGCGATTTATGACAGATAATAGTGTTACAATGTCACTATTGATAAATTTTAAAAATATATGTTTTGAAACCGCAATATCCTACTTGTACTTATAGCCCTATAACATGCAAAAAAATAGCAAAAAGCATGTAAACACTGGGTATTTTTAAACTCAGGACAAAATTTTGAATCTATTTAGCAGTTTTTTTCACTCGCTTTTGTAGATGAATAAAAGATTTTTCACATAAAAGTCAAAAAACATGTATTTTTTTTCAATTTTTCATCATATTTTTTCATTTTTTAAAAATTAAATTACATGAGATTATATAAATAATGGTATGTAAAGAAAGCCCCTTTTGTCCTGAAAAAAACAATATATAATTTGTATATGAACAGTAAATGAGAGAGCGGAAAATTACAGCTAAACACAAACACCACAAAAGTGTAAAAAGATGCCTGGTCGCAAATGTACAACATCGCAAAAAAAGTCCAGTCCTTAAGGGGTTAATAAAGCCGTTTTAGTTTATTGATCATGTTCCTGCAGTCTCAATTTTCTGCTATTTAGGAATTAAATCACTTTGGTTTCTGTTTTTGCAGCTCTGGCCAGGAACCAATCTGACATGGCTTCCTTTCAGTAGCACAGGGATATAAATGTTACAAGACAACTATTGAGATATATAATTCAAAGACAACTTTTCCTATACAGGATTGACTGTGTGGCCTAAGCAAGGGGTAAAACATGAATTATAATATTTTGGTATACCTAGATGATAACTTACTGGAAATTGCTTGAAAAATGGAACAAGGAAAACGTTACTAAACTGGGGCCTAGTCATGACATGACTAATACATTTCAGGAGAACAGAAACAAGATTATATTGTGGATTTGTGCATGGAGAATGAGACAGAACCTAAGTTATGGCAGGATCATGCAATCTTCTGGTTAGGATAAGTGTTAGAAGTTACCTAAATTGTAAGTGAATTGCAGCTAGGACTCCCAGTAAAGTACAAACAAAATACAGTAGTAATGCTGGCTTAAAAAAAATGTCTATCAAGATCTACCTTTCATGTTCCCTAGTGCATGTTTCCTGTTGTTGATCCAAAGAGGAAAACATCTAGAAATAAATTATAATGTAGCCCCAAAAAGAGGGGAAAGCACATGCTTGCATCCACAATGTAATCAGTGTTGACTCTCCGGCAATGATAGTGGATGCAGATAGTGGTGCCTGTTGGATACCAGGTAAGAAGTCAAATCATTCAAAACAATTTGACTCCTTACAATGGAGAGGTTGGGCACCACGGCACTTCTGACTTATGGTGCTTTTCGTTAAAAATACTACCTACAAAGACACTGACATTTAAAAATCCATGAATAAAGAACCAACCACTTAAGACACTATGGACCTTTTTTTCTCTTGTAGCAAAAGCAGGTAAAATCTTTAAGAGGGAAAGAGTTGCTGCAATTATTTAACTGCATTCAGAATAAACTCTGTTAAAACGTTTGTTTAAAATATCTTCTGTTCGCAGGATGAAAAGGACCATCACTCACATGCCATCTTAATGTATCATCACCTGAGAATGGAGTGAATAATGTTTGGGGAAAAATGTGTTATAAACCAAGAATGAAGTGGGTGACTTTTGCATAAAACATGCCATCAGCCAAGGATGAAGCGAAATTAGCAGAAAGCACATCATGAGCTGAGAATTAAGTAAGTGGAACTTGCGTACGCCAGAATTTTAAAGTCAAGCTGTTTTTACTCGTTTCTGCCTTTGCAGAGATCTGACTCAGACAGACGCTACTAAGCCACAATCCCACCTAACCCATAAAAATAGAAACTGTATTTTTTATTTTAATATCCCACATGGATTTTAATCAGGTCATTTAATTACAGACCTAAATACCAAGCACTATCCAGGGTCCTGCTGTGTTTAAATTGAAATGGCTATACGTATGTCCATTCCCATAACCCTACTTTAAAATGTAAATATATCCATATACCAAGACATAATTTTATTAGTAAATCTTGTAACAACAAACACACTGTTAAATATTCTCTTCTGAGGATATGCTGATAGATGATCTTTGACCAATGGAATGCTTCTCATAGAGAAGAATTGTGGCTCTATGGACATGCACGGCCATCGACACAGTCAACCAGTCGGATTGCCAGTCAGCTAATCGGAAGCATTGCAATGCCAAATGACAAAAATGTTTACTTTTGTCAGACTGCAGGGACAGGATTTATGCACCAAAACACTACATTCAGAGTTAGCGGGGGGTTTTTTTTACGTTGAGAGCGTCCTTTTAATTGCCCAGACTTCTTTCTGCAAATAATTAAGCTCTCTATTGATCGCTGGAAAGCCAAGATACTTTTTTTGGTCAGTTTACATGGTCTATACACCCATAAATACCACACTTATATCCGTTCTGTCTTTGCAGATAAAGTACAGGCATATATAAATAGCTTAAGCTATCGTGCCAATGAGCCAGCATTTGTCTTGAAAAGTCAGCAAAGAATAAAGAAAAAATGTAAAACTAACAAATGACTAAAACAAATAATAAATATGATATGAATATTTTAAACTTTGCAAAAATAGCTTGCGAGAAAAGCTGTTGAACACATTTTTGTACAATGACTAAATAGTAACAGATGTCCTTTCTACACTCTAATGTCCGTGGCATGTAAACCAGTTTTCTAATTAACCTTGAATTTTCATCAGCGCAACCCATTTTTATGTGAAGTGTTTCACTATAAATAAACAATAATTTTATGTGAAAATCTAATTTCTAAATTAACAGTGAGTCAAAATGCATTGTTAAGCTGTGACTATTAAGTGGAGTTGTGCCACATGTTGGATATTTTCCTCCTATTTCAGGGAACCTTAAAAAAAAGATACGATAAGAACTCCTATAGTTTAAAATAAAACAAAATAAACTTTATGAAAGGAAACCTCCATGTCATACTGAAACGTCAAACTTTACTGACTTTGTTCTTGCTGTACGTTATTAAACATAACACACATTGATTATACACACATGCGTATGATCTCCTTTATTTCAGTGGATATTTTAGGCACATGAAACACTGAGGCTTATTATATTGAGTTAGTGTGTGGCACACAACACATTTTTTTAACATTATGTTATATTATTTTTATTTTACCTGGCACCCCGACTGGGTACCTCCGTCAATGGATGCTTCCTAGCTGACGTCGAGGACTATAAGCACCGCACCGGACACCACAAGCACTGCAGACTCCACAACTGCCGTAGCTTAACTGGAATCTCGCCATCTTCCTCCTACCCTGGACCAGCATGACATCCAGGACCGAGTGGGAAAGACCGCTCCTCCAGGAGAGCGTATCAGGAACAGCTCTTACAAGAGCTAGTGATTATCCAAGGGAGTATACTGAGTATAGCAATCTCTGGTAGTGATATAGCGGTTCCCTACAATAAGAGATGGAACTCAGTATTGAGGGTGAAGAAGTCTGAAGGTTTAATGGTACAGGCAGGGCCGGACTGGCCCACCGGGATACCGGGAAATTTCCCGGTGGGCCGCGGCACTTGGGGCTGGGCTGACAGCCCTAATCAGAGATCAGGCTCCTGTGATCCCGGCCGGCCATGTGCGAGCTGTGCGGCCGCACAGGGCCCCATGGGAGCAGGGGGAGCCAGGCAGCCGGCAAAGCTCACACGTGGCCGGTCAGGATCATAAAAGAAAAATGGTGGTGGGGCGGAGCTATGGTGAGGTGGGGTGGAGCCTATCAAGTGGCAGGGCGGGGCTTAGCGTGCGGCGGGGGCCCTGGTAACTGCTGCATGGGAAGCAGGAAGGAGTCCCTGCTTCCCCAACAACCAGCCTCCAGGAGCTCCAAGGGATGTGGAGGTAAGAAGCAGGTCAGTTTGTCTGTGTGTGACTGTCTGTGAGTGTGTGACTGTCTGTAAGGGTGTGGCTGTCTGTCTGTGTGTGTGACTGTGTGTGTGGCTGTCTGCCTGTGTGTGTGTGTGTGACTGTCTGCCTGTGTGTGTGACTGTCTGCCTGTGTGTGTGTGTGTGACTGTCTGCCTGTGTGTGTGGCTGTCTGCCTGTGTGTGTGTGTGGATGTCTGGCTCTGTGTGGATATCTTTGTGTGTGTGTATCTGCTAGTGAGAGCGCGAGCGAGGTTCTGTGTGTGTGTGTGTGTGTGTGTGCGCGCATCTGCAAGTGAGGGAGCCTCTGTGTGTGCGCGCCTGCTAGTGAATTTGTGTGTGTGTGGGTGCCTGCTAGTGAGTGAGCTTGGATGTGTGTCAGTGAGCTTGTCTGTAGTGATCATATGTGTGTGTGCGTGTTAGTGAGTTTGTCTGTAAGGAGCATGGGTGTGTCGGAGCCTGTGTGTACAGTACGCTTGTCTGTAGTGACCATATGTGTGTCAGTGAGCTGGTCTGTAGTGAGCATGTGTGTGTCAGTGAGCTTGTCTGCAGTGAATCTGTGTGTTAGTGAGCTCTTCTGTAGGGAGCATGTGTGTGTCAATGGGCTTGTCTGTAGGGAGAGTGTGTGCGCATCAGTGAGCTTGTCTTTAGTACGCGTGTGTGTGTATCAGAGTCTGTCTGTACTAAATTTGTGTGTGTGCCAGTAACCTTGTCTGTATGTGTCATTGAGATTGTCTGTCAATGAGCCTATTTGTGTGCATCAGTAAGATTGTCTGTGTCTGTGTGTGAGTATGCTTTACTGTATAATTGAATTACCATGAAAGGACTAATATTTTGAAATAGAAGAAGAAATATATCAATAATATATATATGTGTGTGTATATATATATATATATATATATATATATATATATATATATATATATATATATATATATACCCTACATAGCACAATGACTTATGGGGCTGGCATAGATTTTTTTCCAGGGCTGCTTCGTATCCCCAGTCCGGCCCTGGGTACAGGTTGGCTTTATATACAATTCTTCAGGCCAGAGGCACAACTCCCGGGACCTGATGAAACACTGCATTACAAACTGTACAGACCAATAAAAACAACGTAACAATGAACGACACTCCCACATACAGTAAACAATCCCTCCCCTCTGCCTGTTATATCATTAAGGTAGTTAATGCATTAACTATATCCCCAGGCAGAAAAAACACACATTTTCATAAAGTACTATATGTACCCCAAAACACAACATACCCCCATAAATTTTACATCCCCTGATAGAACAACATATCCAAAAATAACCCAGATCAGAACACACACATATATATATTATTGATATATTTCTTCTTCTATTTCAAAATATTAGTCCTTTCATGGTAATTCAATTATACAGTAAAGCATACTCACACACAGACACAGACAATCTTACTGATGCACACAAATAGGCTCATTGACAGACAATCTCAATGACACATACAGACAAGGTTACTGGCACACACACAAATTTAGTACAGACAGACTCTGATACACACACACGCGTACTAAAGACAAGCTCACTGATGCGCACACACTCTCCCTACAGACAAGCCCATTGACACACACATGCTCCCTACAGAAGAGCTCACTAACACACAGATTCACTGCAGACAAGCTCACTGACACACACATGCTCACTACAGACCAGCTCACTGACACACATATGCTCACTACAGACCAGCTCACTGACACACATATGGTCACTACAGACAAGCGTACTGTACACACATGCTCACCACAGACAGGCTCCGACACACCCATGCTCCTTACAGACAATCTCACTAACACGCACACACACATATGATCACTACAGACAAGCTCACTGACACACATCCAAGCTCACTCACTAGCAGGCACCCACACACACACAAATTCACTAGCAGGCGCGCACACACAGAGGCTCCCTCACTTGCAGATGCGCGCACACACACACACACACACAGAACCTCGCTCGCGCTCTCACTAGCAGATACACACACACAAAGATATCCACACAGAGCCAGACATCCACACACACACACAGGCAGACAGTCACACACACACACACACAGGCAGACAGTCACACACACACACACACACACACAGGCAGACAGCCACACACACAGTCACACACACAGACAGACAGCCACACCCTTACAGACAGTCACACACTCACAGACAGTCACACACAGACAAACTGACCTGCTTCTTACCTCCACATCCCTTGGAGCTCCTGGAGGCTGGTTGTTGGGGAAGCAGGGACTCCTTCCTGCTTCCCATGCAGCAGTTACCAGGGCCCCCGCTGCACGCTAAGCCCCGCCCTGCCACTTGATAGGCTCCACCCCACCTCACCATAGCTCCGCCCCACCACCATTTTTCTTTTATGATCCTGACCGGCCACGTGTGAGCTTTGCCGGCTGCCTGGCTCCCCCTGCTCCCATGGGGCCCTGTGCGGCCGCACAGCTCGCACATGGCCGGCCGGGATCACAGGAGCCTGATCTCTGATTAGGGCTGTCAGCCCAGCCCCAGGTGCCGCGGCCCACCGGGAAATTTCTCGGTATCCCGGTGGGCCAGTCCGGCCCTGCTGTACCATTAAACCTTCAGACTTCTTCACCCTCAATACTGAGTTCCATCTCTTATTGTAGGGAACCGCTATATCACTACCAGAGATTGCTATACTCAGTATACTCCCTTGGATAATCACTAGCTCTTGTAAGAGCTGTTCCTGATACGCTCTCCTGGAGGAGCGGTCTTTCCCACTCGGTCCTGGATGTCATGCTGGTCCAGGGTAGGAGGAAGATGGCGAGATTCCAGTTAAGCTACGGCAGTTGTGGAGTCTGCAGTGCTTGTGGTGTCCGGTGCGGTGCTTATAGTCCTCGACGTCAGCTAGGAAGCATCCGTTGACGGAGGTACCCAGTCGGGGTGCCTGGTAAAATAAAAATAATATAACATAATGTTAAAAAAATGTGTTGTGTGCCACACACTAACTCAATATAATAAGCCTCAGTGTTTCATGTGCCTAAAATATCCACTGAAATAAAGGAGATCATACGCATGTGTGTATAATCAATGTGTGTTATGTTTAATAACGTACAGCAAGAACAAAGTCAGTAAAGTTTGACGTTCAGAAATTTTATGGAAGTCATATTTTTGCCCAGGTGAACCCAGGATTTCATGCCTAAAACAGTTCCATAGATTCGCGGCTAAGTACCGCTGTTGGACCGACCAGGAACCGCAAGGTTTTCATGCCGATAATAGTTACAGGGCATTCACGGGTAAGTCCCCCTGAAGTCTATTTGCGGTTTTAGTCCATGCGAACAAGATGGCCGTCACCACATGTTTGAATGTCGAATGGCAGCTACTTCGACTGTTCGGGAGTTCGAAGAACCAATGTTTAAAGTCCCAATAGGCACAATTAGGGTCTCTCAACCACAATAAATTAAAGGGGCCATAGTCACAGGGTAAAAGGCTGGCAAGTAGTCCCCTCCAACACCCAGTGGCAAAATGGCTTTTGTCACAATATTTTTTTATTTACGCTTTGTAGACAGAACAACCACTTATAACCAACATCTAACTATTGTGATAAAATGTGTGGTGCCTTTTTAATGGAAGATTTGCTTTTACATTTCAGTAGTAATCTTTCTTAAATCATATACGTAAATGGAAACAAAATACATCCCTATTAGCAGAGGTTAGAAACTATTAATAACAAGAAACATTATAAGGAGTTTGCTAAAAACCCATTCTCCTTTAACCTGTATTCTGATGTCACTGAATTGGTTTGTAAAACCAACCTACCACAAATTGTTCTTTCGAAAATGGACCCTGTCTAAAATATTGTAAGATGAGGTATACCATATAATCTCTAAAGCTTTGTCCCCAATATTTTTAAAAAGGCCGAGTGAATAAATGAAAAAGAAAGTGTGTAGTGTACTTTTGCAAATTATTTAGATATCCCTGAACAACAGTCTATGCAAAGAATTATGTTAATATGTTATGCAAATTATTTGATGACCATTCTACAATACAACAATCCTCAATACTACTATGTTTTCAGTATTTTTCCTTCTCATTTCTAAAAAATCATTCTACAACAGCCAGAACAATTCAAAATGCTCACTGTCTCACAGAGCTATGTATTACTCCCCCCCACAGTAGATGTGCAGTATCATTGCTTTTTGAATTTTGATTCAGAGACATGTACTTATCTCTGACATACATGTGCAGCAATTTAAAGGGAAATTGTATCTAACTACACTGTCAAAATAAAAGCTGCAAATATCTATACACTTGTCTAAAAGTGTCACAGCAATTCACAAAGAAGTGAAGAAGATTGCAATCATTTGGAGAGAGATGGAATGCATGTTCTTGAACCAATTCCCTGAGCATTTTAAAGTTAAATTAAAGGTAGGTAAAACATACCATGGTTGTTGAGATTTGTTTTATTAGGGCATAATCCAATATTTGGTCCTTGGACAGTGTGCTCTATGGAATTTAATGTGTCATCTTTGCTAAAAAAAATAATCAGTATCTATCCTTTAATAACAGAAATGTAGCCCAGGGAACAGCGAAGAGAGGGGAATGGGTCTTGACAAGGCTAGGAAGTAGACATAGCAACCATGTCAATCAGGTCAGTGGCTGAGCGGGTTTAAGGATATATATTGGCCATTTTAGATAGTAGCCATTTTAATTAACCTTGACTTACCAGGAAATGGACAGGTTACATTTGAGAAGTAGATGGACTAGGAAGTGGGGCATGGCTAGGTTAGTATGGTTTAGGCAGGAATGTTACAGTTGGTTGGTCGGTGTCAAGCTCGTCGGTGGCTCTGATCCTGGGGGTGTAGGGGTGTCTCGGTACACCCCTACAGTTAATCAGTTGGTTATGGGGCCAATGGAACAGCTGTGTTATAAGTCATGTTATTTATATGGTTATATATTGTTTTGTTGGGTCATTGCAAGGGGTATTTATGTATGGAGGGTTGACATATAAGTATGGTCTTGTTGGCAATATTTAAGTAATAAGTTAATAAACCTGTGGACGAATATTTTCCAATAGGAAAAAGTCAGTGTCTGTGTCTAAATGGGGATATTGGGATAAGTGTTATGACTATGCTGGTCAATGACTGTGCAGTTGTCATGCAGACTGATTTAGTTAGAAACACCTGCTGTTACCTTGTGAAATGAAATATTAACAAAGAAAATTAGCTATGCACTCAAACTCCAACTCAAACAATGGCTGTTGCAGGGGTAGGAAACCATCAGCACTCCAGATAATTCTGGACTACATCTCCCATAACGATCTTACAGCCATAATACTGGCAAAGCATCAGGAGAGATTTAGTCCACAATATCTGGAATAATGAAGGTTCAATACCCATGGGCTATAGCATTTATCAGCTCAGATACATGAACAATAACACAACTAAAAAAAACCTTACCAGCACACTATCTCATATCCCTGTGCACATTTAAATAACATATGTTAGGATCACTGCAATGGCAATTAAAGTGTAAGCTCACCTCCCAACATCAAGGCACCTCATCGGTGAGTCCTACACTAATAATTCACCTTGCCGATTTTAGCTAAGAAGACAGAAAAAGGCATTTTTATGAATCTCTTAATACACGATTGACAGCAATACTTCAAAATGGTCATTTGATAGACAAGCAAATATGAATACAGAAAAAATAATCCTGATTATTAAGTAGGAGCAAAATAGCACCATATATGCAGATCACAACCTAGCAACTTGACATAATTGACAGAGCGTTCAGTGTCTAAGTAAGTTACATAGTTACATAGCTGAAAAGAGACTTGCGTCCATCAAGTTGAGCCTTCCTCACATTTGTTTTTCGCTGTTGATCCAAAAGAAGGCAAAAAACCCAGTTTCAAGCAAAATTTAGCAGCAAGCTAGGAAAAAAAAATCCTTCTTGACCCCAGAATGGCAGTCAGATTTATCCTTGGATCAAGCAGTCATTACCCTACATTGAAAGATATGTCCTTGAATATTCTGTTTTTGCAAGTATGCATCTAGTAGCTGTTTGAACATCTGTAAACTCTGATAAAACCACTTCTTCAGGCAGAGAATTCAACATCCTGATTGTTCTTACAGTAAAAAAAAACCTTTCCTTTGCCTTAGACGAAATCTTCTTTCTTCCAGTCTAAACGCATGGCATCATGTCCTATATAAAGTCCGGTTTGTGAATAGATTTCCACACAATGGTTTGTATTGGCCCCGAATATATTTGTATAATGTTATCATATCCCCTCTCAGGCGACATTTTTCTAAACTAAATAGGTTTAAATGTGTTAACCTTTCTTCATAGCTGATATGTTCCATTCCTTTTATTAATTTTGTAGCCCGCCTCTGCAGTTTTTCTAGTGCCATAATATCCTTCTATAGAACAGGTGCCCAAAATTGCACAGCATATTCAATATGTGGTCTTACCAGTGATTTATAAAGAGGCAAAATTATATTCTCGTCCCGAGAATTAATGCCCTTTTTCATGCATGACAATACCTTACTGGCCTTGGCCACTGCTGATTGACATTGCATATTGTTGCATAGTTGGTTGTCTATAACAATTCCCAAGTCCTTTTCATGTGTTGTTATCCCTAGTTCGCTTCCATTAAGGGTATACATTGCTTGTGTATTCTTTACACCAAAGTGCATAACTCTGCATTTTTCAACATTAAATTTCATCTGCCATTTGAGGGCCCAGTCCCCCAGTCTATCTAAATCCCTCTGCAGCAAAGTAATATCTTGCTCACATTGTATTATTTTACAAAGTTTTGTGTCATCTGCAAACACTGAAACATGACTTTCAATGCTGTCTTCAAGATCATTTATAAACATGTTAAATAGAAGGGGTCCCAGAACATACCCCTGAGGGACACCACTTGCCACCTCTGTCCAGCTTGAAAATGTACCATTAATGACAACTAGAGATGTCCCGAACGGTTCGCTGGCGAATAGTTCCTGGCGAACATAGCTTGTTCGCGTTCGCACCAGATGGCAAACATATGCGATGTTCGGTCCGCCCCCTATTCGTCATCATTGAGTAAATTTTGACCCTGTACCTCACAGTCAGCAGACACATTCCAGCCAATCAGCAGCAGACCCTTCCTTCCAGACCCTCCCACCTCCTGGACAGCATCCATTTTAGATTCATTTGATTTTTGTATATTTTTTTATTTTATATTTTAGACAGAAGTGTGTTATATTTGAGCATGCTAGGCTGAACGTGCGTATATCATGGCTAGTTGCACTGAGGGTATGAGTATATAGCAGTACATTGTTGTGAAAGATGGCTGTCATGTTTAGGGTGTAGCTTGCACGTTATCAACTGTGTATTTATATCAGCAGCTCCACCACTAGTTATAAATCAAGTGTGAGTCGCCCCATGAGATGAGACTAGTGAATAACACAATACATGAATGGTTAAGGTAAAGGCATGTAAGGAACTACGACAATAAACTCTTTAGGAGGTGAAATAATGACATGTTTAAACGCTTGCTACTTTACGATTAGTTAATGTGCAGAGAGCAGTTCATGTGATCAAAGGCATGGTGTGGAGGATCGGCTATAGTGGGACATGCTTGGCAGGCTGCTGTTTACTGCTTGTGCTCATCCGATCCCTTCTGGGCGCCAGGTGCAGACTCTGGGAGTCCCTGATACCTGGAACAACAAAGGCAAGTCTCTGGCTGAGTGCCGGGTTTGCGGCTTGAGGTGGTGGAAGCTTGTTTTGTCGGGTGGTCGGATCTGTCCCGGTGGTGCTTCACGTCCGGTGCGGGATTGTGGTGGCTTAAGGTGGAGGCGAGTGCTTGACGTGGGGCAGGCTCTGCATTTCTGTTTGTGCCTCCGGTCCCGTCTTCGACGCCTTTTGCGTTGGTGGATTTTAATGGGGACTGCTTCGCTTAGCTGTGGTGGAGCTTGTTGGGGCTGTGGTGGAGCTTGTTGGGGCTTCCTGCTTGTTATTTGCTTCCAAAATTGATTAAAGAGTCTGTCCAGCTTAGACTCCATGCTTTGCTGGTACCAGGAGGACATGCGGCTGCCGCCATATTAGGTCGCAGATGAGTATGTCAGCCTGGGCGGCTGTGCTCTGTGCGTCCATTAGCTCCAGACAGCCTCTCAGGGGTGGACCGGGATAACCCCCACCGGTCCGAGGGGGGGGGTAACGGAGCTCCTGCCGGGAAGTAGCTGCTCCTGGGCATCCCAGGATCGGGAGATTGGCCCCCTCTCCCGCAAGGAGACACAATTGCCCAGCATGGAGGTAAGTAAGACTCTGTCGAGTTGGTGACCGCTATTAAGCATGTCGGGTCGGTCAGGTAGGAGCAACATTGCTGGGTCATCCCCTTCTGGGGTGAAATTCGCTTGTTGATAGCTGCTTAAAGTGAGATATTGAGGGAGCTCACACGAAGTGCGTCTTTCCTCCATGACAGCTAGGCCCCGCCCCCGGAAGCTGCATTCTTAGTGAGAGGAGGGACAGTGTAGCTGCTGCTGATTTTATAGGGAAATTGATAGCTAGGCTAGTGTATTCAGTGTCCACTACAGTCCTGAAGGACTCATCTGATCTCTGCTGTAAGGACAGCACCCCAAAAAGCTTAGGGCTAGAACATCAGTCTGCTTTTTTTTTCCTGTGTAATCTAATTGTAGTTGCCTGCCTGCCAGCATGTGTGTCAGGCTCACAGCGTATACTGTGCCCACTTGCCCAGTATCACCACTCATATCTGGTGTCACAATAGCTTGCATTTAAAAAAAAAAAAAAAAAACACTTTTTTGACTGTAATATAATAGCAGTCAGTTTCCTTCACACGTGTGCATTTCAGGGCCTGCCAGGGCACAGTGTCACACCAGTGCAACTCATATCTGGTGTAACAGTAGTGTACATAAAAAAAAAAAAAAAGTATAAATTTGACTGTGAAATAATAGCAGTCAGTTTCCTTCACACGTGTGCGTTTCAGGGCCTGCCAGGGCACAGTGTCACACCAGTGCAACTCATATCTGGTGTAACAGTAGTGTACATTTAAAAAAAAAAAATACAGGGGGCTTGTTGTCACCTTTCGGGGACCCTTGGTGTTGTACGTGGCTGGGTGGAGGAAGAGAACTTTAATCATATCAGTGAGGACAAGGAACAGGACATGGCTAGCTTGGTATCCAACCTTGTGCAAATGGGGAGTTTGCGGTTGTGCAAATGGACTGTTTGCGGTTGTTTGCGGTGCGTTAAACGTGGAGTTTGGTCTGTCACTGTGAAGCGGGCGTAACCCTTACACTACCTGATCGATACAACATCATACCTGATGTTTTAAAGCACGTTATTCCAAACAATTTAGGAATGTTAGGTGATTTATGCCCTTTATGGATTAAAACCAGACTCTGCATCAACTATGTAATTTTCCATGGGAGTTTTGCCATGGATCCCCCTCCGGCATGCCACTGTCCAGGTGTTAGCACCCTTGAAACAACTTTTCCATCACTATTGTGGCCAGAATGAGTCCCTGTGGGTTTTAAAATTCGCCTGCCTATTGAAGTCTATGGCGGTTCGCCCGGTTCGCCCGTTCGCGAACATTTGCGGAAGTTCGCGTTCGCCGTTGGCGAACGGAAAATTTTATGTTCGCGACATCTCTAATGACAACTCTTTGTACTCTGTTTTTAAGCCAATGTTCTACCCAAGAACAAGCATTTTCATCTAGACCGATTTCCTTGAGTTTGAACACTAATCTATTGTGTGGAACTATCAAATGCCTTGTCAAAATCCAAATAGATCACATCCACTGCAACACCCTGATCTATACTTCTACTTACTTCTTCGTAGAATGCAATCAAGTTAGTTTGACATGACCTGTGCTTCATAAAACCGTGCTGATTTTTGCTGATAACCATGTTCTTCTCAAGGAATTCTTGAATATTATTCCTTAATAACCTTTCAAATATTTTCCCAGCCACAGAAGTTAAGCTCACAGGTCTATAATTTCCAGGCAAGGATTTTGAACCCTTTTTGAATATAGGAACCACATCTGCCTTCCTCCAATCCTCCGGAACACTTCCTGAAATAAAAGAATCTTGAAAGATTAAAAACAGAGGTTCACTTATTTCTACACTTAGTTCCTTAAGTACACATGGATGGATACTGTCAGGCCCTGGAGCTTTGTTTAAATTAACTTTCTTTAGCTGCTGCAGCACCTTGTCTTGCGTTAACCAATTACAATTATTCTGCAAGTGTTTAGTAGCAATCTTTTAACTTCTATTGCCATGGGTTCTTCCTTAATATATACGGAGGAGAAATAGTTATTTAAAATTCCTGCCTTTTCCTGGTCTTCATTAACTAAAACCCCCGTTTCAGTCTTTAGTGTACCTACACTTTCATTTTTGTGTTTTTTTAGAATTTATGTACTTAAAAAATGCTTTGGGGTTGGTTTTGCTCTCTTTAGCTATCATTTTTTCATTTTGAAGTTTAGCAAGTCTAATTGCCTTTTTGCACGCATTATTTGCTTCCTTATATCTTTTATAAGATGCATCTGATTTGTCCGATTTAAATGCTTTAAATGCCCTTTCCTTAATTTTAATCTCTTGTTTTACTTCTCTACTAAGCCACATTGGTTTTTCATTTGTTTCTTTTATAATTATTTTCCAATGGAACATACTGAGAAATATACCTTTCTAATATTTGTTGGAAGATGATCCATTTATCCTCAGTGTTCTTTTCACTAAAGAGTTTATGCCAGTCAATATATTGTAAAGCTGCCCTTAACTTATTGAAATTGACCTTTTTAAAATTATATGTTTTAGTATACCACATGTGCTTTTGTTTTTTTTAGTTTATTTCAAAGGACACTATATTGTGATCACTATTTCCCAAGTGCTCACCTACTTGAAAGTTGGTCAAAAGATCAACGTTGTTTGTTAAAACCAAGTCCAGACAAACGTCCATTCTAGATGGTGCATTCTAGTTGGTGCTTGTACAAGTTGTGACATGAAGGCAGGACCAGTGCTAGGTTTTTTAGTTACACAGGCGAAGATGCATTTTGGTGCCCCCCACCCTCGTTTAAAATAAGGTTCATACAAACACAGAAATAATCATACAGAGACATACAGACACAGACAGAGACATACATGCAGGCATATAGACTTACATACAGAGGCATACCGTCATACAGACACATACATACATACATAGACAGACATACAGAAACATACATACAGAGACATCCAGGCATACAGGCACATACATACATACAGGCATACAAAGACATACACGCATACAGAGACATACCGTCATACAGACACATACATATATACAGGTATACAGAGACATACAGGCATACAGACACATACGTACAAAGACATACAGGCATACAGACACATACATTTGTACATACAGAGACATACAGGCATACGGACACATACATTTGTACATACAGAGACATACAGGCATACAGAAACATACAGACACATACATGCATACAGAAACATACTTACAAAGACATACAGGCATACAGAGACCTACATACATACATACATACATACATGAGACATACACACATACAGAGGCATACACAATTACATACTTACATCAGTTCAATCTTGTCCCCTGGATGCATGCTGTCTGGCTCCTTGGAGTCCTGTCCTGCAGCCCAGCCCCATCACAGGGCGCCAGCCGCGCTGTGTGGTACACAGGGAGCAGGGATATGATGTCATTCATATCCTCGCCCCCTCCACACAGCCTGCAGCAGACACCAGGGTAGGTGCAGTGGCGTACACATGACCCATGGGGCCCCAGTGCGCAAATTGATCCGTGCCCCCCCCCTCGCGCTTACTCTGCGTGGGCCGGGGCCGCAACTCATGGCGGCGGGCACCTGGTCGCAGGGGTTGCAGGGCTGTGACCCCTGCGACCGCGGTATGTACGCCAGTGCATGCAGATGCACACACAATTAAAGGACCACTACAGACACCCAGATCACATCAGCTCAATGAAGTGGTCTGGGTGTCAGGTCCCTCTAGTTTTAACCCTGCAGCTGAAAACATAGCAGTTTCAGAGAAACTGCTATGTTTCACCGAGGGTTAATCCAGCCTCGAGTGGATGTCTCACTGACAGCCGCTAGAGGAGCTTCCGCTATTCTAAAACACTGAACGTCCATAGGAAAGCATTGAGTAATGCTTTCCTATGGGCGGTTTGAATGCGTGCGCGGCAAGAGCATTCGGAGATGAGAGGCGGAGGGATCCCCAGCGCCAAGGGAGTCCAGCGCTAGAGAAAGGTAAGTGCTGAAGACACACACAGACTCTCACGAACAGATGCATACACACCAGCTAACAGACACACACATTTACTGACAGACACACTCAGCGACAGACATACATACACACTCACTTACAAAACATACACTCTCACTGACAAACACACACTCACTAACAGACATCAAACAGACTCACTAATACACACACAAACACACTCAGTAAGAGACACACAGTAACACACTTACTGACACTCACGAGCAGACACACTCACTGACACTCACTAGCAGACACACTCACTGACACACTAGCAGACACACACTGACACTCACTAGCAGACACTCACTAGCAGACACACTCACTGACACACTAGCAGGCACACACACACTGACACTAGCAGACACACACACACTGACACTAGCAGACACACTCACTGACACTAGCAGCCACACTCACTGACACTCACTAGCAAACACACACACTGACACTCACTAGCAGACACACACACTGACACTCACTAGCAGACACACACTAACACTCACACTAACACAAGTTTTTTTTTTTAATTTAATCCCTCAGCCTCCTTACCTTTTTGGAGTGCTGAAGGGATTCCCTGGGGTCCAGTGGTGCTGCTGGGCTCCTGGGCTCCTTGGCTGGCTCCCTCCCTGGCTGGCTGGCTGGCTGGCTCCCGGGCGGGCGCGAGGGAGCACTCTCCCATGTGTGCTTCCTCTTCAGCTCCCTCGCGCACCGCGTAGGGATGCCGGCGCCAGAAGATGATGTCATCTTCCGGCTCCGGTATCAGTATGCGGCGCGCAAGGGAGCTGAAGAGGAAGCACACATGGGAGAGTGCTCCCTCGCACGCCCGCAGAACCGGGCGCTCGGCCACGCTACAACAGGTCGTCGGTTGGAGGGGAGCGCAGTGCGCTTCCCTCCTTCCGGTCAGCCTGATTTTGCGCCCCCAGGGCCGGTGCGCCCTAAGGCGGCCGCCTGGGCCGCCTTATGGTAGCGCCGGCCCTGCATGAAGGTGTCATTTAACACGTTTAAAAACCTAATTCCCTTTGCTGAGCTACTAGTCCCTCTGTCCCAATTTATGTCCAGGTAATTAAAATCTCCAATAATTAAAGTGTTACCCAGATTTGCAGCTTTCTCAATTTGCTCAAACAGCCTTAATTTGCTCAAACAGCTGTTGTTCCTCGTCAATATTAACATTAGATGGTATATAACATATCCCAACCAATAGTTGGTTTCCCTTCTTTTCCCCCAAGCAGATATTTACCCATAAAGCTTCCACATTTTCCTCATCGCATTTCACTTGCTTAAGATTTGGCTTTAAATTATGGTTGACATACAAACATACCCCACCACCCTTCTTGTTTTTCCTATCCTTCCTAAATAACGTGTACCCATTTAAGTTAACTGCCCAGTCATGTGTCTCATCCCACCATGTTTCAGTTATGCCTATTATATCATATTGTTTAGTGTATGCCAATGCCTCTAGTTCCCCCATTTTGTTATTTAGGCTCCTTGCATTAGTAAGCATACATTTAATACCATGAGTCACTTGTATTTTTTGTGAATTATCAACATTACATAGCTTCTCTGTTCTGAGCTTGCCCCTCCCCCAATCTTCGCCCCCCTTATACTGTGCTAAAGCCCATCTCCTTTCTGTCCTATCTCTATTTTATAGATTGCTATGACCCTCCCCCCTACTACTAGTTTAAAATCTCCTCCAACCTTCTAGCCATCCTATCCCCCAGCACTGCAGACCCTCTCCCGTAGGTGCAATCCTTCACTACTATAAAGGTTGTACCCAATCGCAAAGTTGGCCCAGTGCTCTAAAAACCCCAAACCCTCCTTCCTGCACCAAGACTTAAGCCACGCATTGACCTCTCTAATCTCCCGCTGCCTTTCCACTGTAGCGCGTGGCACAGGTAATATCCCAGAGAATACCACTTTGGACGTAATTTTCGTAAGTTTGCTACCTAATTCCCTGAAATCATTTTTTAGGACCTTCCATCTTTCTCTTACTTTGTCATTGGTACCAACATGGACCATGACCGCTGGGTCATCCCCAGCCCCTCCCAATAATCCATCCACTCTGTCAGCAACATGCCGAACCCGGGCACCCGGGAGACAGCAAACTGTCCGGTTGAGCCCTATCTGCTCTCCTAATGACAGAGTCCCCTACCACCACAACCTGTCTTGCCTTCCTTACATTTTGATCCCCACCCGTACTAGGGGGGCTGTTAGCTTGGCTGTTAGAAGTAACAGCTTCCTCTAATACAGCTACTCCTGAGCTGATGCTCCCAACATCTTCACTCAAACAGGCAAATCTGCTAGGTTGCACCAAATCAGGACTAGCTAGCCCTTTCCTCTTCCCTCCCCCCCTGCTTACTCGCCCCACTGTCACCCAGCTACATGCCTGTTCCCCATCTGTCTTATCTCCTTCCTCTCCACTACCTGTCCCCACTAAACTCTGCTCATTGAGCAGAAGACTCCTCTCAAGATTGCCGAACTCCCTCAAAGTTGCGATTTGCTTCTCAAGATCTCCAATCTGAGCTTCCAGAGAAACCACTCGCACACAACCATCACAGAGGTATGGACCCTGGATGGGTACATCCAGGCATCCATACATGCAACAAGATGTGCATTGAGTCAAACCACCAATCTTGCTAACACTCATTTCCCCAGAACAATAAAACAATTACCTTGATAGTTTAAACTCCTTGTTAGTTTTAACTCCTGGTTTTCTAACTCCTACTTGAAAGAGTTTACTTAATAGAGTCTGCTTTCAAGTAATGTGAGCAAGCTCTGAGTTAGGGGTGTGCCTTTATCGGGATACAAATCCCACACAGGTGCAATTACTAACTGGATGTGCCAGTCTGACTTCCAATGTAAATACCTGTGTGTCTGTCAGATACACGATTTGTACACCAAAGTCACATAGAGCTGCTTCGAAAGTCTCGGAATACACAGCATATATACTATTTTTAAATATTTATTTACTCACAGCAATGGCTGGGAAAAATCAGTTTCTCATAATATAACGGCATGCTCATGAGTGAATTGTTTAGGTCAGTGGTGTAGCTCTCACCATGAACAAAATACTTCCTACTTTGGTTGAAAACACTTTTTAACTCACAAATATGGTGGTAAAAAAAAAAAAAAGAGAGAGATGTGCATTAAGAATAAAATAATCAGAGATCTACATTCATTGTACTGATATTGGACGTGTCGTATTCAAATAGAAGTAGTTTTATTTGTTTCTAATTGTTCATTAAACTCAAGTTCAAAATTATTATTTTTCTAGTGATGATAACGAGAATTTCTGTCGAAAAAGTTCCTAAACACATACAAAAATCTATGAAACCATGTAAAAACATATGTCTCAGAAAGATTTGCATTTTCTCTTTCTGAGAGAATTCCTGTAATGTAGAAATAAGACTTACTAAACCATTAGCCATTCATTTTTCACATTCATGACAGAAAATCTTTTACTATCTAAAGTTTCACAGGATTTTCTGCAAGGTAAAGGCCTACATTTGTAATACAGATGTGCAGATTCCTACAGAAATAGTTAACCCTATCAGGACAATGGTTAAGGTTATTGACAGCACTAGATGAAATTACAGTGAAGTGTTAATGATTAAGGCACATTGTATGTGCTTATCTAGAATATGTCTGAATATTAGCTCTTTAGTGTCTACTGATAAATACAGTTCTGCTAAGTGTTGGTGAGGTCTTTAGTAATTGTGACCTTCCAATTGCTCATATGCTTTGTGGATATATTTCTCATGGTTCATTGTCACATCTTATCTCCTGGTCTGATAAAGTAAATCACACATGTAATTCATCAGCATAATCATGAACTGTCTGGAAGAAAATAATCCCAATTTAGGTTCTTTATTGGAATTAATGTCATTTGATTATATGGTAATTGACTCATATACACGTTATAAATACATATATATTTTTAGTTGTGCATGCCTCTGTGTGTGTGTGATATGAGTGAAGATGAGTGAAGGACTTGTGATTTAATGGAAGCCAAGATTGCCTGGCTTAAAGCTTTTAGGTTTTATTATGGTCTATTTTTAAATTCACATTCAAGTTCATTTCAATGTTATGCTCTGACTTAATGGAACAATTAAGGCACCATAAACACTACAACTCAATGTAGTTGCTAAGGTGCCAGGAATACCCTGGTATCTTTCCCATATAAACTATCAAACCCGTTGGGTACCTGCACTGGTTTTGGTCTTCTTGGAGCTGGAGAAGTGAATGGTAATATTGTTAGATATACAAACTAATTTGTCTCTTTATTGGCTGATGGCACTCTGCTGATGCTCTCAGCCTATGGACTCCAAAATCGGCATCCATTTTTTTACTGTGTTAACACGTTCAAAAACAATTTCAAGTAGGCACAATTTACAGTTAGCAACGGCTGCTCACTATAATGAAAACTAGATACTTGGCACCAATGTGGTGGGGTGCGGGGTGGGGGGCAGGGGTGTTAGTGACAACTAGCACTTGTAGGTTTCAGGTGGGGGCAGAAATTAAATATTGAGGGTGGATATGTCACTGTCCACCAACTTGTCATTACCTATGGTAAGCAGGTAAGGACACTATTTAAAAACAAATTGACTTGACTGCATTAGTGTCAGGATCGGGTCAGGGATCCAACACGCAGAGTACAAAGAGTAGCTGATACGTATACCGGTCCTTAGAATGGCCGGACTAACGTATAACTACAATAGAATGGTCAGGGACAAGCCGAGGTCGAGGATAACAGAGGACAGGTAAGCGAGAGACAAGCCGGGTCAAGGATAACAGAAAGGCAGGAGAGTAAACAACAAAGCCGGGTCAGAACCAAAAGACAAGTGAATAATAAAGCACTGTGTGACTAGGCGGACTAGAACCACGACAGGGCAATGAGTGAATGAGAGAACCACCGTTAAGTATCCTGGCTAGGGAGAGGAGACACGCCTCCGGCGAGTCCTGATTCGTCTCCCGAGATTTGAGTGGCAGGATGTTTCGGGTTAGCGTCATGACGTCTACCTCCGGTCCTTCTGTTATAAAAGGAAGTGACTCCCTCGCGGCCGGCGTTAGCAAGACCGAGTGAACCGCGGGAGACCGAGGAGACATGGCGTCCGGACGGATAACCTTCTAAGTCTCTACCTCTCTCAAAGGTAGAGACTCCAGGTACCCTGACAGTACCCCCCCCCTCAGATACGCCCACCGGGCGGAAGGAGCCGGGGCGAGATGGAAAGCGGGAGTGAAATGCCCTGCGAAGACGAGGAGCATGAACATCCTCTTGTGGTACCCAACTCCTCTCCTCAGGACCATATCCCTTCCAGTCAACTAAATATTGTACTCGTCCCCGGGAGACACGAGAATCAATAATGGAGTTAACCTCATACTCCTCCTGACCCTCCACCTGAACAGGGCGCGGAGGGGCGATTGTGGAGGAGAATCTGTTACAGATTAGAGGTTTCAACAATGACACGTGAAAGGAGTTCGGGATGCGTAAAGTAGCTGGAAGAGCTAGACGATATGCCACTGGGTTAATTCGAGTCAAGATCCTGTAAGGACCAATATAACGAGGAGCGAATTTCATGGAAGGAACTTTAAGACGAATATTCCTAGTGCTCAACCACACTCTATCGCCTGGAACAAAATTCGGAGCCGCCCTTCTACGTTTGTCAGCATGTTTCTTTACCAGTACAGAATTGTGTAGAAGAATCTGTCGAGTCTGATCCCACAACTTCCTCAAGTTGGCCACATGGACATCAACCGACGGCACTCCTTGGGAAGGAGAAACCGGGGGAAGAATAGATGGATGAAAGCCATAGTTCATGAAGAAGGGACTTGAATGCGTGGAGTCACAAACAAGATTGTTGTGCGCAAACTCTGCCCAAGGAATCAAACCGACCCAATCGTCCTGGTGTTCGGAAACAAAACAACGTAAGTATTGCTCAATCTTCTGGTTAGTTCGTTCAGCAGCTCCGTTAGACTGAGGATGATAGGCGGACGAAAAATTCAATTTGATGCCTAATTGAGAACAGAACGACCTCCAAAAACGTGAAACAAATTGGGAGCCTCTATCAGAAGTGATCTCAGAAGGAATCCCATGTAAACGAAAAATCTCTTTAGCAAAGACCTCTGCCAATTCAGGAGAAGTCGGGAGTTTAGGCAAAGGTACGAAATGTGCCATCTTGGTAAACCTATCGACTACGGTGAGGATAACAGTGTGTTTTTTAGAAACCGGCAGATCCACAATAAAGTCCATTGCCACACAGGACCAAGGTTTGTCAGGAATCTCCAGCGGTTGTAGAAGGCCACAAGGAAGCGTATGCGGTAGTTTGGTTTTAGTACAGACCACACAAACCCCGATAAAATCCTTAATATCCTTCCGTAACGACGGCCACCAGAAATCCTTGGAGATCAAAGAATACGTCTTGCGGACACCCGGATGACCAGCCACCTTACTCTCGTGAAGACACTGTAAGAGCTCCAATTGAAGTTCAGGGGGAACGAAAAGTCTGGAAACCGGAGTCAGTCTAGGTGCCAGATGCTGCAAGTTCCTTATCTGATCAAGTAGCGGGGAATGAACTTTGAGAGTAGTGTTAGCGATAATGTTACACTTGGGTACTATAGAGGACAAAACCGGCTCAGATACGGCAGCAGGTTCATATTGGCGAGATAAGGCGTCGGCTTTAGAATTCTTAGAACCTGGCCTATATGTGAGTACGTAGTTGAAGTGAGTGAGAAATATGGACCAACGAACCTGTCTAGATGATAGTCGTTTAGCCTCCCCAATATAGGATAAGTTCTTATGATCCGTCAAAATAGTAACAGGATGCAAAGTACCCTCCAATAAATGTCTCCACTCCTTCAAGGCCATTATAACCGCTAGTAGTTCCCTGTCACCAATGTCATATCTGCTTTCAGTACCGGACAATTTTTTGGAAAAGTATCCACAAGGATGTAGTGGTTTATCTACACCCAACCTTTGGGACAGAACAGCACCTATACCTGTCTCAGAAGCGTCTACTTCGAGTAGGAAAGGTAGAGTAGTATCAGGGTGAACTAAAATTGGTGCGGAAGCAAACAGCTCTTTGAGTGTCTCAAAAGCCCGAAGAGCTTCAGTAGACCAATTCTTAGTCTCAGCCCCTTGTTTGGTCATGTTAGTGATGGGAGCAATGATAGAGGAGTATCCCTTAATGAAACGTCTGTAGTAATTAGAGAAACCAATGAATCTCTGGATAGCCTTGAGACCCTGAGGTAAAGGCCAGTCTAGTATGGATTGGAGCTTCTCCGGATCCATTTCAAACCCTTCCCCAGAAATCACATAACCAAGAAACGTAGTTTGGGATTGGTCAAAGCTGCATTTCTCTAGTTTGCAGTACAAGCCATGCTGAAGAAGTTTGTGTAAAACCCTCCTGACTTGCCTGTGGTGAGTCTCAATATCCCTGGAATGTATAAGAATATCATCAAGGTATACAATTACACAGTCATCTTGAAACTCCCTAAGAACCTCATTAATAAGGTCCTGAAATACTGCCGGAGCATTGCAGAGACCAAAAGGCATTACAGTATACTCATAGTGCCCATATCGAGTATTGAATGCAGTTTTCCACTCGTCACCGTCGTGGATTCTCACTAAATTATAAGCACCTCTAAGGTCTAACTTAGTGAAAATTTTAGAACTTTTTAATCGGTCAAAAAGCTCGGTGATCAAGGGAATCGGATAAACATTTCTGATGGTTATCTTGTTAAGACCTCGGTAGTCAATGCAAGGTCTTAAAGAGCCATCCTTCTTTTTAACAAAAAAGAATCCAGCCCCAGCAGGAGAGGAGGATCTTCTAATGAACCCCTTGTCTAGGTTTTCACGAATATACTCTTCTAGAACTAAGTTTTCATTCGTGGACAAAGGATATACATGACCCCTGGGGGGCATGGTACCAGAAAGTAAATTAATTTTGCAATCAAAAGGCCTATGTGGTGGTAAGGTATCAGCCTTTCTTTTGTCAAATACTGCCTTTAAATCTTGATACAAGGACGGTATCTGTACTTTGGTAGAGTCAGTAGCGTTATTAAGTGGGTTGACACTACAAAGAGGTGACACTTTCTTTAAACAACTCTCTTGACAATTCTGGCCCCAAGAAACTATTTCCCCTGATCTCCAATCTATAACGGGGTTATGTTTCTTAAGCCAGGAGTATCCCAGGACTATGGGAACAGAAGGGGATGAAATGAGTAGTAGGGATATTTCCTCCTTGTGTAGAATACCAATAGTTAAGTAAAGAGGTGTGGTCTCCCGGGAAATCACAGGCTCAACTAAAGGTCTACCATCAATGGCTTCAACAGCCAAGGGTGTCTTCCTTAACTGGGATGGGATAGTGTGTTTGGTGAGAAACTTTTGGTCGATAAAACTCTCAGCAGCGCCGGAGTCTATCAATGCCATAGTTTCTAAAGTTCCCTTCTCCCAAGTTAAAGAGACCGGTAATAGGAGTCTATGTTCTTTGTAGTTATGAGTAGAGGACAAAATCGAAACACCCAAGGTCTGTCCTCTAGAGAAACTTAGGTGCGAGCGTTTCCCGGACGGCTGGGACAGCTCAAACGTACATGACCTCTGAACCCACAATACATACACAGTCCCTCTCTTCTCCTGTACTGTCTCTCCTCCTCTGAGAGACGAGTAAGGCCTAACTGCATAGGTTCTGAAACCTGTGGATCTTTGGTTTCAGCAACTTGAAATGATGGTACTAGTCTAGAGAAAGATTTAGCGGTTCTATCTCGAGTATTCTGTCTCTCCCTTAGGCGTTCGTCAATACGGGAGATAAAGGAAATTAAGTCCTCCAGATTCTCGGGAAGTTCTCTAGTAGCTACCTCATCAAGTATTACATCAGATAATCCATTTAAGAATACGTCTATATAGGCCTGTTCATTCCATTTTACCTCTGCCGCCAAAGACCTGAACTCTAGTGCATAATCCACAAGTGTTTGGTTGTCTTGTCTAAGGCGCAACAGTAATCTGGCTGCATTGGCCTTCCTGCCAGGAGGGTCAAAAGTTCTTTTAAAAGCAGCTACAAAGGAATTATAGTTATAGACTAATGGATTATCATTCTCCCACAACGGATTCGCCCATCTCAGAGCTTTCTCAATGAGTAAGGTAATAATAAATCCCACCTTTGCCCTATCAGTAGGGTATGAACGGGGCTGTAGCTCGAAATGAATACTGATCTGGTTCAAAAAGCCACGACACCTCTCAGGGGAACCAGCATAACGTACAGGTGGGGTAACTCGGGAAGAAGCACCTACAGTAGCTACCTCTAACCCTGAACCCACAGAAGAAGCAGAAGTGTTACGCCTCTCCTCAGGTGGATTAATAGGGCGAGACAGCAGCGCCTGTAGTGCCAGAGCCATCTGATCCATCCTATGATCCATGGCGTCAAACCTAGGATCAGGAGAACCAAGCTGACAATTTGTACCTGCAGGATCCATAGCCCTGTCGTAATGTCAGGATCGGGTCAGGGATCCAACACGCAGAGTACAAAGAGTAGCTGATACGTATACCGGTCCTTAGAATGGCCGGACTAACGTATAACTACAATAGAATGGTCAGGGACAAGCCGAGGTCGAGGATAACAGAGGACAGGTAAGCGAGAGACAAGCCGGGTCAAGGATAACAGAAAGGCAGGAGAGTAAACAACAAAGCCGGGTCAGAACCAAAAGACAAGTGAATAATAAAGCACTGTGTGACTAGGCGGACTAGAACCACGACAGGGCAATGAGTGAATGAGAGAACCACCGTTAAGTATCCTGGCTAGGGAGAGGAGACACGCCTCCGGCGAGTCCTGATTCGTCTCCCGAGATTTGAGTGGCAGGATGTTTCGGGTTAGCGTCATGACGTCTACCTCCGGTCCTTCTGTTATAAAAGGAAGTGACTCCCTCGCGGCCGGCGTTAGCAAGACCGAGTGAACCGCGGGAGACCGAGGAGACATGGCGTCCGGACGGATAACCTTCTAAGTCTCTACCTCTCTCAAAGGTAGAGACTCCAGGTACCCTGACAATTAGTGTACAATACTATCCCTTCCTTCAAAAAATGCTAGATACCATATCATGTTTCAGTGTTTGCAGATGACACAAAACTTTGTAAAATAATACAATGTGAGCAAGATATTACTTTGCTGCAGAGGGATTTAGATAAACTGGAGGACTGGGCACTCAAATGGCAGATTAAATTTAATGTTGAAAAATGCAAAGTTATGCACTTCGGCGTAAAGAATACACAAGCAACGTATACCCTTAATGGAAGCGAATTAGGGATAACACACGAAAAGGACTTGGGAATTGTTATAGACAACAAACTATGCAACAATGTGCAATGTCAATCAGCAGTGGCCAAGGCCAGTAGGGTATTGTCATGCATGAAAAAGGGCATTCATTCTCGGGACGAGAATATCATTTTGCCTCTTTATAAATCACTGGTAAGACCACACATTGAATATGCTGTGCAATTTTGGGCACCTGTTCTAAAGAAGGATATTATGGCACTAGAAAAAGTGCAGAGGCGGGCTACAAAATTAATAAAAGGAATGGAACATATCAGCTATGAAGAAAGGTTAACAAATTTAAACCTATTTAGTTTAGAAAAACATCGCCTGAGAGGGGATATGATAACATTATACAAATATATTCGGGGCCAATACAAACCATTGTGTGGAAATCTATTCACAAACCGGACTTTATATAGGACATGAGGCCATGCGTTTAGACTGGAAGAAAGAAGATTTCGTCTAAGGCAAAGGAAAGGTTTTTTTTTACTGTAAGAACAATCAGGATGTTGAATTCTCTGCCTGAAGAAGTGGTTTTATCAGAGTTCGTACAGATGTTCAAACAGCTACTTAGATGCATACTTGCAAAAACAGAATATTCAAGGATATAATCTTTCAATGTAGGGTAATAACTGCTTGTTCCAAGGATAAATCTGACTGCCATTCTGGGGTCAAGAAGGAATTTTTTTCCTAGCTTGTTGCAAAATTGGAAGTGCTTCAAACTGTTTTTTTTTTTTTTTTTTTTATGCCTTCTTTTGGATCAACAGCAAAAAACATATGTGAGGAAGGCTGAACTTGATGGACGCAAGTCTCTTTTCAGCTATGTAACTATGTAACTATGTAACTATGGCAGGAATATGCCATGTCATTATAGTTAGGGTGCACTTTTCCAACAAAACATCTTCATCGCAGTGAGTATCCCTCTTTCCCTTCTCTCCCCTTCCCTTATATCCAATTTTTGTTCTGGATTAAGTTTCACTAATATGTAAAACCTAGTATGAAAAAAGTGCACCCTGATGTTCAGCGAGCTCCGGCAACAACGAGACTAATCAACCACAAAAAACAGCTATTACAGCCCTTACAGACCTAACAACTGATGGCCAGGGCAGGGGGGCAAAGCTCTCAACTGTCCGATGCCCTTCTTATTCCGCCAGACGGGACGGAAAGCACGCCACACAACCAAGGCCTACTCAGACTACAGGGCCTTCGAAACGGCGGTCCACAACGCGGTCTTCTCCACTGCCTTACCGCCCACGGAGCACACAGCCACCGACCCGGCAAACATGGGACGAAAATCCCAGCGGATAGCAACAGGTGCATGCAAAGATACACAGGACATTAGCACTATGCTCCAGCGCACTGCAGTCCCGAAAATGGCGGCCACACCCGACCCGGACACAAGCACCACGTGCTCGGAGCTCGCCATGAGGGACACCCTAGACCACCAGCCATCCCAAGGTGCAAAAGATGACCCTGATGCACTGACACCAGCCACAAAATTAGACATTAAAAAACTCCTAATGGAGCTAAAACAAATCTCTGCGGCAGACATGGCTTTAATGAAAACAGAGATCCAGGCGGTCACAGACCGAGTGAAGACCACTGAAGAGGACATCATAGACGTCCAAAACTAAGTGAGGAACCTAAAAGAAACGGTGTCCCATTTAAAAGCATCACACGCAAACCTGATCAACAGGCTGGATGCAGTAGAAGAGAGAAGCCGTAAAAGCAACGTGAAAATTAGGGGTATCCCTGACGAAATAAGTCAGGCGGAGCTGCCACACTACATCAGATGCCTGGTCGTCACCATATTGCCACACGCACAGGCCAAAAAATTTATTATTTCAGGGCTTTTCCGCATCCGTAAATCACCACAGGCACACCCCCACGCAACCAAAGACGTGATCGTCCGGTGCCATACCCAAACAAACAGAAATACCATCTTTGCTGCTGTAAAAGGCAAAACACCACTGGACTTTGAATCCGCAAGTCGTACCTTTTACCAGGATCTGACACGATCCACACTCCAATGGAGAAGAACCCTGTGCCCTATGACCCGTCGCCTCCAAGACGACGTACCGCTGGACAGCACCAAAATCACTCTCAGTGGACCACAACGACACCACTCTACACCTCAATTCCACTCAGGAGGTGGACTCTTCCCTCAGGGCACTGGGACTCCCACTAGGATCTGACCACACAGAAGAGCCCGCCAGCTCCCATACATGGGACCCCACCAGGACTGTCCCTTTTGTACCAAGGGGGAGAGGAGCCACTGAGGCAGCCACTTGACACCACAGGCACATCTCACCAATGATGCCATTGTTGTTTTAATTTGTTTTAACTTGGTTTCAAATTATTTTAAATGTTGATTGCTTTTCAACTAGGAACCACTGTAAGGCACACAACCTCTCCCTGGATTAAGGGCCACCGTAACAGCAAAAACCTGCACACCAATACAGCCACAAACGAGTAGCACACTACACAGAAAACCACTCTCATGTTAGGACCAGCAACAGGCCGCTGGAGTATCCCGCCCCCCCGCGGCCTCCCTGGTTAGGGGTCACTGACCACTTGACACCACACGAGTATCAATGAAACACATAGGGCAACCCAGGGACAGAGTTACCTACGCCCACACTAAACACGCCACAACCTGGGGCCCTAGACAGAGCCACACTGACAAGAAGTGGGGCAGATTTCTTTATCGCCATAGCTAACACTAAGAACCACTTACACGGAACGAGGAATAGTTTCTCAGAACCCTAGTCACACACTGGACTTACAGAATATATTAAACATGTACAACTTATTCCTCCAAGCAGGAGACTATGGCGATCTAGCGATAACTCTAGATAGAATGTTGTAACCTAATTTACTAATTTAAAAATTGTGCAAAGTATTTCAATGCCAATGTATATTTATGTTTCATGTTTTGAAGCCTGAGACAGCTGTTGTGGCATCTCAAGCGACTATGTTAAGCAAATGCGCAACAAAAATAAAGAATAAAAAAAAGAAAAGAAAAGTGCACCCTAACTATAATGAACTATATTCTTGCCATGGTATCTAGCATTTTTTTAAGGAAGGGATAGTATTGTATACTAATGCAGTCAAGTCAATTTTTTTTTAAATAGTGTCCTAACCTGCTTACCATAGGTAGGGGCAAGTTGGTGGACAGTGACATATCCACCCTCAATATTTAATTTCTGCCCCCACCTGAAACCTACAAGTGCTAGTTGTCACTAACACCCCTAACACACTGCAAGATTGCTATACTTAACATTAACTATGTTACCAAGAATAGTAAACGCAATTGTAAGAATGAATTCCTTTTATATTGTGCCGCTATAGAAATGACTATTGTACCACCATTTGCTTGCATTTTTTTTTTTAAAGATTACATTTCATGTATGTACTGTCTCCATTTCTCATCTTGAAAATAAAGAATTGGAAAGAAAAGTATAGAGGAACTTGCTAAAGACCCCCCCCCCCAACCATATGTGACAGATTGGGACAACTAAAATAATAACTTGGAAAGAAATTCCACTGTCCCCTCACATCCATGGAGAGCGAGTGGAGGGCTACTAGTATAATAAGGGGGAGCACTAAAATACATCTCAGCCCCCAACCATGGGTGGTGAGTGAGGGCAATTAAAGCAAAAACCAGGCTTGCCTTCCACTGTCCCCCCAGCCCTTATCCATGGGTAGCGGGTGGCAACAATTAAAATAACTGTGGGGGAAATCCCACTGTACCCACCCCAGGCTTCACCCATGAATGGCAGTTGTGAGTTACTAATATGATAAACATCCCATCAGGCTGCGTCAGCTATTAAAATAAAGAGGGGGAATGTATGTGCCTTTGACCACCCCACCCATGGGCTTCACTTGGTTGTATTAAAATAAAGGCTGGGCGTAGACATGGTAATGTCCAACATCACTATATAAGTCTTATGTGGGGGTATTAACATAAGTAGGAACTCCTAGCCACCCACTATACTAAAAGAAAAATACCCACTTGCTCCCTTTACCCTAATAATAGTGAAGGGGACACTATTGTGTTTAACCCCTTAAGGACCAAACTTCTGGAATAAAAGGGAATCATGACATGTCATGTGTCCTTAAGGGGTTAAAGTTGCAGAATTTGGACAAATTGCACATTGCCCAATATTCAGACAAATCTAGATTATTTTAAAACTGAATGTAAATAAATAAATAAATAAATAAAGGGAACTAGTGCTGGGCTATGGTTTGTTGCACCCTGATCCAGAGTTATGGGATTGAGTGCAGTTCCTAATCTACTTCAGAAAAGAATATTTGAAAATTGAAGTCTAGTTTAGGCCAAATTTTCTGTTCCAAGGCTAACTGCTAATTGTAACCAAATTCTGGGATTGGTATCTGAAACACCATATATTTAATCTTCAATATAGAAAGCCAAGAAAAAAAAATAGAAAAATAGGAATTTCCACTACAAATTATATTCATTTGAAATATCATTTTTGAAAAAATATTCCATGGGAGTTGAATAAATAAAGTAATCCACCAGTATGGTATTTTTCTTACTTGGACAGCTCCCCAGCCTTTTATGAGTCACATTGGATGAAGACGCCAAAGCATTGAAAAACAAAGCTGTATATCACAGATTATATAATTCTCATAAAAAAAATACCCTTGACTGCAGTGCAGTGGCAGAACTAGGGGTGATCCATTTCTGGAATATTTCTAAATATATATTTCTCACCTGTTACTATTCCTATCTTTTTTTCTTAATTTTTCCATTTTATTCTTAATCTTACTTTCCTTCCACCTTGCAAATAACTTTGACTTTTTTGTTCATCTTGTTTTTTTTATTGAAGCAATTGCATAGAAGACAATGACATGACAATGACAAAAAAAAAAAACAGAAACAAAATATGCCCTGTTTACTATGCTATGTTTCCAAACATATTCAATGCTTTAACCCACTGAAAGTCACTCAGCCCTGACCAGGGCCGCATTAACATAGGGGCTGGGTTTACTAGAAATATGAAAGCATAAATTAGAGAGAGATTAGCATAGAGTATGTGTTTTCTTATAGCGGCATCCTATGAGTTTCCCTCCAACACCAACTCCATCAGATACATGACGCATGAGAGGTATGACTGTTTTAGTGTTTTTGGTCGATAAGATTCTGTAATTAGGCCCCATCATAACTGTCAGCAACAGGCCCACTGGGCTCTTAATCTGTCTCTGGCCCTGACTGCCACTTTCAAACACCTCCATATAACACTTACTCTGTGTAGTTTGGCATATACTCCAGTCTCCCATGAAAATAATACAAATTACCTGTTCAGGGCTGAAAAGCATTGCGATTCTGGGCTATTAACTTAAGTATAAACTCACATGGCTGGGATAGCAAAAAAGCTCTGTACAATTCTGTCTTGTTCCTGTAGCATTCTTCCAACTTCCCAATGAACTGCATCTGCTCTTAAACTAATCAGCCACAACATTAAAACCACCTGCCTAATATCGTGCTGATCCCTCACATGCTGCCAAAACATCTCTGATACACTGAGGCATAGACCCAACAAGACCTTTAAACATGTCCTGTGTTATCTGACACAAAGGCAACACCTTTGTCATGTTCCTAAACCATTCCTGAACAATAGTGTGGCAGGGTGCATTATCCTGCTAAAAGAAGTTACTGCCATCAGGGAACAACATTACCACGAAGGAGTGTATGTGGTCTGCAGCAATCTTTAGGTAGGTAGTATGTGTTAAAGTAACATCCACATGAAGGCCAGGACGCAAGGTTTCCAAGCAGAACATTACCTAGAGCATAACACTGCCTCTGCCGGCCTGCCTTCTTCCTATAATGAATCCTGCTGCCATCTCTTCCCCAGGCATCCTGCTGTCCGCCTACATTCTTAAATTGATTCATGTTCCTGTTCTGATGCCCACATCCCTATTAAAGTCACTTTCAGTGGTGGACAGGGGTCATCATGGGCAATCTCACTGGTCTGTGGCTATGCCCCACACCCCACAAGACTTGCCTTTTGAAGATCATCTAGTAATCACTATTTGGCTCTTGTCAAAGTCACTCAGATCTTTTCGCTTGACCATTTTTGTCTGCTTCCATTGCATGAAATTTAAACACTGACTGTTCACTTGATGCCTAATATATCCCACCCCTCGACAGGTAGACAGGTAGCATTGTAACAATATAATCAATGTTGTTACCCCTATTCTCTCCTCACCTATTATATGTTCTCTATTTCTAGTTCCTCAGCTGCTAGACAGTAGTATATAAAATATAGATGACGGTTTAAATGATCAGTGTAAACCCCACACCCAATCAAGAATTTCACTAAAAAATGAAAAGTTGTAAAAGTTGTAGCATACAGATAAAAAATTGTATGCCTCTATTAACTGAATAGATCAATTTATGTTCTCTCTCTCTCTCTCTATATATATATATATATATATATATAAAAATATAGAACAATGTTAAAAATATATATGGATACATGGAGTTATTTAAGGACCAAACTTCTGGAATAAAAGGGAATCATGACATGTCACACATGTCATGTGTCCTTAAGGGGTTAAACATGTCTGGGTCTTAATTCCAGAACTGGAAGCAATGTTGTACACTATCAACACCTAGTTTTAGCATTTAAGAATACTTTGGCTACTATTCAATTGAAAAAAGATGGTTTACGTGAAAGAACACTTTTGATTCTTGTAAAAATTACTCTCAATGAAAAAAAAAAAGACTGCAAACTTAAATTCACAGCCTTTGTTTTACAGAGTCTTTTCAGTGTTGAAATAGTTGTTGACATTTTTCTGTGACATATAATATATATACACTAGATTTGTTGGTCACTGCAGTTATGTTCACAGTTTTTACATACAAGTGGTCATCTTAGAGTTATAACCAAAGAAGGTATATATTTAATTCTTCAGATAGAGGATTTACAAGCCTAGAGGTCATAAACATTTCAACAGACTATTTGGCACGGAGGAACAATTAGAATTCTTGAGGAGAACTGGCAGAAGAACCCATTTGTCAACCGGTAAGATTCCTTTGCTTGGTTCAGTAAAAATATTTATACTTGGCACCCAATGCAACTTGCATTTTATTTTATAAATCCATCACACATCATTGTTCAAGGGTTGTTAACTTACCATACTATTAAATAAAAATACGATATATGAAGCTTTTTTATTTCTTGTAAGGGAAATAGCAAGTGTTATTTCAGAGGCCAAATTAGAAATACATGCATGTAAAAATTTCATAATTATACAGAAATATGCTTTACAAAATAATAAATAGGCAATAAATCAAAATACTTTATGTACATGAAAGAAATTATAGTTGCGATGGGACAATATAGTAATACATTATAATTTTGTATTGTCTTAAATACTTCCAGCCATTAGGGCATGCTATGCCATCCTACAAAAGGCCGATTTTTAAGGAACACTACAGGTCAGGAACACAAACATGTATTCCTGACCCTATAGTGCAAATCCCACCATTAAAACCCTCTTAAAAGCATGTAAAACTCACCTTTTTTCCAGCGCCGTGCGGATTCCGCCGACACTGGCCCCATCCCCTTGGTGACATCATCAGAATTGCAGAGTTTTAGCTAATCCAATGCTTTTCCATGGGGAAAGCATTGGATCGGCTAAAATCAGCAAGGGGTTGGGGCCAAACGCCGTTTTTTCCAGTCAGCACCTCCTCATAGAGATGCTGAACGGCAGAGCTGCCTACTGTGCAACACTGATCCAGGAAGCAACTCCAGTGGCCATCTTAGGAGTGGCCACTTGGAGGTGTTCCTAGGGGCAATGTAAACACTACCTTTTCTCTGAAAAGTCGAATGGCCGAAGGGCCAAATTTCGGAAATGCCGAAGTGCTTTGGATTTCTGAAAAGTGGCAAAAAAAGTCGGCCTCCTTGGTCTGTCATGGTTTTACCTAAGCCTCATGTAATCAACAACTCCTGTCACAAGCACTTACTAGATCTCACATATTTTACTTCCTGCTAACAAACTAGAAATATTCCCATCTTTTAGGGTAGGGTTAGGTTAGGGTTAAGGCAGGGTTAGGGTCAGTGTTATGGTAGGGTTAGGATAGGGTTAGGGTAGGGTTAGGGATAGGTTAGGGTTAGGGCTTGGTTAGGGTAGGGTTGAGCTGGGTTGGGTTAGGGTAGGGTTGGGTTAGGGTAGGGTTTGGGTTAGGCTAGGATTGGCTTATGGGGAGGGTTAGGGTTAGGGTAGGGTTAGAGTTATATTAGGGTTAGGGTTAGGGAGCCCTACAGATTTTCTGATTTGCCTAAGTCCTGAATAGCTGAAGTCCCGAACCGAACCGAAGTGCCAACTTCCCTAAGTGCCGAAGTCCCGAATTGTCAAAGTCCCGAATTTCGGAAGTGCTGAACCGAGCCGAAGTGCCAACCGAACCGAAGTGCAGAAGTTCTGAATTGCCAATTTTTTTTTCTTATCCGAATTTCCAAACCGAACCAAACCAAATTTTTGGATCATGCACATCCCTACTGGACATATTCCCATTAGCCTATTGTGTCTTTAGGATGATAAAGATAATCCATTCTCATGCTCAACCACACACTAGTTAGGCAAGATATTTAAGTCCCATCATACTTTCTATCAATTCATTAAGTTTCTATTTCCCTACATTCCTTAGGAATAGATATTCTGGCTTTAAAGGATATTGGCACAGCCCATCTTCTAGTATACTTGTAAATCAGTCCCGGCAACCCCAACTCTCACCTTCATCTAACCTCTCTAAGGTTATTAGATAGGGCATCACCTGTCACAGCCACTCATTTAAATCTTTTATTTGTCACCAGGAAGCCAATATTCCTGTCACCAGGAAGCCAATAATCCACTTCTTTCAGTAACCTATGTCCCTTCGGCAATTCATAGCAAGAGTCTCTCACAGCCACTTGGCATTTAGTTGGGCCTCACCTTCCCCTCGTTTAGCTAATTTATTCGCCATTCGGCCCTATGCAAACCGCCAGTTGATGAAGGGTTACACCATAACCAGCATCGCCGTTACATTTACTCTTCATCTCAGTATGTCTCGCACTTCAGGAAATACAATAATGACAAACTGGAGAAGTTAGTTTCTCCTAACTCAGGAGTTCCTAACCCTCCCAAGGGATACCCTACTCTCAAGGTAGATCTCAAGGTAACGCCACCAATTATACTACATCTCACGTTATTACACCAGCACATTTAGTTCCCCTGTCAATTAGGAAGTACATACTGTATCAATTTGGTATCCTTGTGTCACGGTGTAATACCCCAATATGCAGAGTTCAAGATAGCAAGGGACAAGACAAGGATATAATGTATTACTGGACCTTAGAATGACCAGACTAAACATCAGACAGAGATAAAGCGTAATCAAAGACGAGCTGAGGTCAGGGTGACGGAGTGACAGCGAAAATGAGAACTATCCAAAGTCAGGTACACAGTAATCAGTCAAATGGGCAAACAAGACAGGAAAGGGTAAAAGATAAAATCAGAGTCAGGAACAAAGCCAAGGTCAATATCAGAATAAACACGGTAGATCAACGAATACACTAAAGGGTACTGAAACAGAAGCCACAATAGGGCAAAGTGGATAGGGCTAGGGAACTTTAAATAGCCTTTAATTAACATGCCTATGCCCCCAAAACGTGCGTGTATGGGGGTGCCGGAATGACATGCACCAATGAGAGCCTGAACCTATGTGTGGCTCCCATTGCCCCTTTCAGAGTGCACTCGTAAATCAAGCTGCGTTCCTAGTGCGAAACGGGCCACGTGAACACTCGCTGCGGTCAGTGCACATGACCCGCTCGGAAGTGGAGATCGAGCTGCAGTGTGTTTGTGTGTGAGTGACGCAGTGTGTGTATAAGGGGGCAGTGTGTTTTTGTGTGAGGGGTGCTGTGTGTGTATGGGGGCAGTGTGTGTATTGGGGGCTATGTGTGTAAGGGGAGATGTGTGTATAAGGGGGGCAGTGTGTGTATGTTGGGCAGTGTTATATATATCTCCTGAAACAGGCAGTGAGTGTAAGGGGGGGCTGTGTCTTTAAGGGTGGCTGTGTGTGTAAGGGAGGGCTGTATGTTTGTGTGTGGTGCAGTGTGTAGGGGGTTATATGTTGTGTGTGAGGAGTAAGGGGGCAGATTAAAGATCATTTTTTAAAATTATTAAATAATTGCTAAATAAATATAGTTAATGTCCCCCCTCCCTTCTTACCTTTGCTGAGAGAAAGGGAGACATTTTCTTTCCATCCCTGGTGGTTCTAGTGGTGAGAGTAAACTCTAGCCTGCAGCTCAGGGTAGAGTTCACTCTCACGAGAACGGAGCATTGCCATGGTAACCGCGGCAACGCTTCGTGCTCGTGAGAGGAGAATCCGGCGGAGCTGCAGGTAAGACCTCCCCCGTGTTCTCTCTCTCCCTCCCCTTCCGGCCATCCAGCACTGTGCCTGATCTCCCCTCCGGTTCATGAAGGCAAACAACAGAGCTGGCGCTTGGATAGCGCCAGCCCTGCATGAGCCAGCAGGGGAGACCCTCGGCCAGCACTATTTTCTCGGGGGGTGGGGGGCGATTGCCCCATTGCCCCCCTCCTCCCGGATCCACCACTGCCTGTGGCACAAGTATGGTGATACATTCTATGACTATCACAAATCTTTTTAGGCCAAATCAAAAGCGGCTTTGGCTCAATTCAACATACGTTCAGATCAGAGCCTATTTGACAAAATTATTATGTGGTCATTTTGCAGGCATTAAACCACTGTTTTTTTCTTTTGGCACCTGCAACTCCCAGTCCACCGATTTTTGTTCTATTGAACCCAGTTCGCCTACTAAGAGTCTTGTTACTGCTGGTTCCAACAGAGTCAAACACAAGGGCTTAAAGACAAATTGGCCAGACCTATTGTGTTCTTAGGTAGGGTGCAAACTGCAACATTTTCAATACTGGTAGTTGTCTTGAACGCAAGTAATTGGCCACAGTGATACATTAGCTTGATGATTTTCTATCAGTAGAGGAACCAAATAATATATCTTAAAGGACCACTCTAGGCACCCAGACCACTTCAGCTTAATGAAGTGGTCTGGGTGCCAGGTCCAGCTAGCTTTTACCCTTTTTTTTATAAACATAGCAGTTTCAGAGAAACTGCTATGTTTATACTGAGGGTTAAGCCAGCCTCCAGAGCCTCTAGTGGCTGTCTCATTGTGAAAATCACAGTGAGAGCACGCAAGCGTCCATAGGAAAGCATTATGAATGCTTTCCTATGCGACCGGCTGAATGCGAGCGCGGCTCCTGCTGCGCATGCGCATTCAGCCGATGACGTCGCGAGGAAGAAGAGGAGGAGGAGGAGGAAAGCTCCCCGCCCGGCGCTGGAGAAAGAGGTAAGTTTAACCCCTTCCTCCCCCCAGAGCCCGGCGGGAGTGGGTCCCTGAGGGTGGGGGCACCCTCAGGGCACTCTAGTGCCAGGAAAACGAGTATGTTTTCCTGGCACTAGAGTGGTCCTTTAAAGTATGCACAAGGTCTTGGAGCTGTTTTCATCCCAGAGCGAGCAGCTGTCTTAAGATTTAACTGTAGGACTCTCCTTCAGTTTAATTTCCCTCGGTATACACCTGGACTCGATATTTCAGTAATGCCCTCCCCCCACCATGCAGACAATGTCCAGCGTATCAGGTAAACATGGTGTCCTCCAGGGCAAAGATATCTATTCCCATTTGGATCTCTCATTAGTTCTCTGAGCTTTACCATATGCAATAACCACAAGGTCATTTCCCGACTACTCAGCCTGCTTCCTGATTACCTATTGACAATTGCACCGAGACACTCAACACAAGCAGACCCGTTCATGGGGCTAAACTTCCTATCCCACTGGAAAGGGAAAGCTTTGTTTATTTCCCCATTATCTGTATGTAGCGGTACTTACCCTTTCCAGGGGCCGGCCGGGGTCCTCTGTTCAAGCCGCGCGCGGTCCTGCTGCTGCACGAGCCACGCGCAGCTCATCCGCCATCTGTGACAGGAAGGCGGGCAGTGACCGCGAGAAGCGGTCACGTGTCCCGCCTGACTCTAAGAGCGCGCCACGGGTATCGGGCGCGCTCTTAAAGGGACAATGGGAGCCTAAATTGGCAAAGGCCTCCCATTGGTCCCTGTCATGCCACACTCCCCATACACTTACCTTTTGGGGGCGTGGATATGACAGGGGCCCATCAAAATAGATGTTAAGGTATATATACTCACCTTTTTCCCTTAGTTCCTTGCCCTATCGTGGTTTCTGTTTCAGTTCCCTTTAGCTCTTGTTGTGTTCAGTTGTGTTCCTTTGTACTTGACCTTGGCTTTGTTTCTGACTACGTTATCTCTTTATCCTTATCTGTTCTGTTTGCCGGCTTGCTGTTTACTGTGTACCAGACCCCGGCTAGTCTTAGTTTTCGCTGTCTCTTTGTGCCCTTGACCTCGGATTGCTCCTGACTCTGTACTCCTCTCATTTACGTCGAGTCCGGACATTCTAAGGTCCGGTAGACGTATCTCCCCTCTGTGTTGTCTTCTGTTGAGTTGAATCCTGCGTGTTGGGATATATTTTCGTTACACTGTATTGATGCTGATGCCCACACTGGATTTCCAGCCATTTTCAAAAATAACTGGTTCTGTGACAACCAATACCAACTGTTCATATACTAGAGCTCTGACTATTTTCAATAAATTTATTTCAGAATTTCTAATTGTTAATCCATACTCAATCAATATTAAGGTGGCATTCAAATCCTTTCGCCACCTTAACCTTCATTTGTTCACAACACCATAAAACTACTTGGATTTAACCTTCAACATTTTCAGATAATTATTTTAGAATAGACGTTGTGGGGGAGGAGCCTAGCAGCCATGCGGTCCGGTCGCACATCTAGTGAGCTCTGGGCTTAAACGGTTTAATACAGCCCAAATCACTACATTTAACCCTGAATTTCAGCTGCAAACATACCCATGGGAGGAAACCTCTGCAGTCGAATCTAGCATAATATTGATAGAGACCAGTGGCTTTCATGTGGATAGACCTGAGACCTACAGGAGGTCAGCTTTCAGACGGCGTGGGGGAGGTGGCCGATCCCTCTGCTTGTTGCTGCAGGTTTAACTTGAGGTCTCCCCTGCACTCTCACCCCCCACCCCGCCGGTGAGGGATATATATGCCTGTGCAATGGTGGCTGTTAACCAACATCATCATCCCGGTAACAGCATGCCTGTCATGGGAGTAATGGCGGACCCCATGTTCAACTCTGCTATTCATACATACCAAGCCTGTTACAGTTATAGTAGTCTATTAATGCGTAATTAGCCTGCTTATCTTAACATAACCTTATGCTGATTTCTCAATTGCTATGTCACGCATTGTTCTCAATAAACTTGCTACTGCTGTCATGGCATGGTGAGTTTTTTGTGATATGTACTCTCATGCACAACAAAAATAAAAAATTACAAAAAAGAATAGGCGTTGTGGGAAGGGTTACCCGGCTTATAAATACACAGGTCTTCCCTTCCTCTGGGCTGATACTGCCTGGTTTAGCCCACCCACTGATTCCTTTATCAAGCCATTCAATTTTGGTAAGCACGTGGAGTGCTCCATTTATTTGATAATTTATATGAAATGCAGTACAGATATTCTGAAAATGTATTTGCATTGTATGACTATAGAATAGAATACTATTAGAATATTTATCTAAAGCTCAAGATTTGTACAGATGCAGCAAACTAACTTCCTGTATAAAGGTTATGAGAAAACATTTTGATCTGACATGTGAATATCCTATTACACTAAGCACCATGATTATATATCATTTGCATACTAACATAAGGGATTTCATGATAAAATATTAGGCAACAACATCAAAACATATCATTTTGAAAAATTAAAATACATTTTGCTGTTTATGTTTATGGATTACACACGTTTCATTTATTATGATACAAATAGAAATATTGCCAACTTAACAGGGCTTCTAGTTTATACGGCAGGGTTTTTGTAGCCCACAAGGTTTTGTCAAGTTCCTAAAATATGACTGTGGCATTCTTCCAGCTCTCATTATAGTGATGTTCCCATTAGTACAATACGACAACAGATGCTGGGAAGAATGAAACACTCATCACTGTGTTTATTTGGTCAGGGGCCAAAACAACTGATACAGTTGGAATATTAAATTACCAGCTTGCACCTAGGCAACATTTGTAAATAGTTATGGAATATATTTTGAATGAAAATACCAGATGATGTGTGTGTTCACGTAGACTATCACAGTTTGGAAACTTAAATTTGAATTGTGAGACCTTCAATGTAGAAACTTGAATAAATGAAAATGTTGCATTTCTGTGATTTCCTAAAAGGACACTATAGTCACCCAGACCACTTCAGCTCAATGAAGTAGTCTGGGTACCAGGTCCCCCAGGTTTTAACGCTTCAGATGTAAACATAGCAGTTTCAGAGAAATGCTTTCCTGTGGACTGTCTGAATGCGCTTGTGGCTCTTGCCGCGCATGCGCATTTCGCTCCACTCAGGAGCTGACGTTGGCGAGGGAGGAGAGGTGACCAGCACCGAGGGAGCCCGGCGCTGGATAAAGGTAAGTGGCTGAAGGGGTTTTAACCCCTTCAGCGCCAAGGGAGGGGCACCCTGAGGGTGGGGGTTCCTAAGGATGCTATAGTGTCAGGAAAACAAGTTTGTTTTCCTGACACTATAGTGATCCTTTAATAATCATTCTATAGAGATGGATGGCAGAGATGTTGGTATATAATACATTCTTTGTTTCTTTTCAGGACCAAATATGCAGCAATATTGAAATAAAACAAACAAAGGTGAATCATGGACATTTACATCCTGGTTATGGTGATATTTCCAAAAAGGGATAGTGCTTTAGTTAAATTGATGTAGGCAAGGCCTTCTACTTGTGTGCTATGCAGCTATAGACTGTGTGTGTGTGTATCAGGACAGCTGCAGACTATGCAATGTATTCTATATCTGTACAGTTGCAGGCTGTGTCCTGTGTTCTGTGTCTGTACAGTTGCAGGCTATGGGCTGTATTGTGCATCTGTAAAACTGTATGCTATGTTCTGTGTTCTGTATCTGTATAGCTGTGGACTGTGAACTATATTCTTTATCTGTACAGCTGTAGGTTTTGTATTGTGTTCAATATCTATACAGATAAGGCACATGCATTCTGTATTTGTCAGTTAATGACAATGTACAGATCATGAACAGATAGCAATATGCACATCACATTATAGCTAGGTGATTGAATTGTTCCAAACTGGATATATGGCCTAAATATTGTAGGTTGTTTTACAATTTCATATAATTCACTATTTAGTAAATAACATCTTTCTGTGTTGCAGTGATGGTTAATGAAGTTTAAAGATAGTGGGGCGCTAGACTCTATCCTCAAAATTTAGAGCTCAAAACCAGAAACCCATTGATACATGTATTTGGGAAACAGCAAACAATACCCCCATTACCACAGTACCCCTTATGTTATTAAGCTAATGCATGCTTTAGAGAACAGGAGAATAAGGCCTAATACGTAGGTCTGTCTATCTAATGCAAAGCCAGTGGGTGACTTGAGAAATCCTCAGCAGACTAAGCATGTGTAGGACCTCTGTACCAAAAGAATGGGGCTATTTCCCCCCAAAAAATATCCGAACACATTGACATGATTAGTTGGTCAGCATCTCGGGAGCATACCCAGCCACCAATATTATGGGTCGAGGAAACTACAGAACTATACCATGAATCATCACCACACCAATATATTTATTTTTATTTAGACAAAAATGGCTCATGTGGACCAGCCTCCGTGTCTGTATTGTATGTCTGTACAACTTTAGAGTGGATGCTGTATTCTGAACAAAAACATTGTGAATACCACCCGTGTTGTCTTAATAAACTACCTTAAAGAGAAAATAAAGTTTGCGGTACGGAGGTATCCGTTATTTCAGGTATTTTCTATATAAGAAAATATGTACACTTACCATCTGAGACGGACAGCATTAAGAGACACGTCTGAAGATACCTGCTCTTTTACTCTCCTTGCCATTTAGTATACTGGGTAAAAAGAATTACATTTCTCTAGGTAATTTCACCTTATACTGATACATGTGTTTTTCATCAATAGAAAAATATGCATTACTCTTCATCCCATCAACCACAACCTTTACAACTCAAAACAACTACTGCATTCTGTCTACTAACTGTGTAGTCTGTATTAATGCCAATTAGAACCCAACTTTTTTTGTTTACTGAGACAGGAGACACCAATAAGTATGTGTGTATTGTACAAGGAACATTTGTTTTTCCTTTTGGCAAAAATAGAGAAAAAAGTTATAATAGATATAAGCTGAGTAATTCTGGAAATATTTTATAATAAATATGAACCATATATATAATAGTTTAGCTTTTGTACCTTCTATGCCGTTTTATTTTGCAAAAAAATACCATATAAATAATTATATACAATAATATAACTGCATGACTAATATTTTTTCATTCAGATATTGGCACTTTTGAATTCAACAAATCCAGTAAACATCATACACTGTCATTATTTACATCACACTGGTTATCAGTCGCCTTTCACCCAAATGCCTGAATATAGATTTAGAATATAGACATAGAATATATATAAACATTATATTCCATAAACTAGGTTCCCAAATAGTATTGTTCTATGATTTTTCCCCCCAATTTTTGTTGATTTTTTTAAAGCATCTATTTCTACTATATGAAGAGATCATGTTTAATTTATATATTTTGCATGTTCCACAACATACCAAGGTTTACTTATAGTAGATCTCTGGCAGGGCTACACTCTACCTTTTATTTTAACATGAATGTCTTTTGTATTGTTGAACAGGTCATGACCTCTCACTGTGTCACGGGTTGATTTGTCAGGGTTAAATTGCAGAGTCCTCTAAGTCAGTAGTCAGAGTCAGATTCTGGGGGCTTGAATCTGTTAGTAATAGTCTCTGGTGCCCGATTTGTTTGTGTTGGATGACATACGGTATGTTCTATGCTCTCTATGGTGCTGGAGAGGAAGTATGCTGTCCTGTCTTTCTTCTCTTCCTCTTTTTCTCCCTTGTAATGCAGCCATTCCCTAGTCTGACTACTGCAGCAACTAAAACGTTTCATGAAGAGCAATTTGAGATACAGTACTGCTCAACTGCCCAGAGATCACAGTTGGCATTTTGACAGAACTCTTGCCAAGAGACTTTTTTGATAAACTGTGCTTGAAAATAAACGTATGGGTTTGAATAAGGCAACATCGAGAAGGGAGTTGTTAGCAATAGTCACTGGTGCCTGATCTGTATGTGTTGGAGGATGTACTGTGTGTTCGTTGACTTCTATGGTGCTGGAGAGGAAGTATGTTTTCCTTCCTTTCTTCTCTTGTTCTGCAGCCATTTTTGCTTGTGGAGATCTTTTATATTTGTGCCTTATCCTGACTTATACATGCTGCTGTGCTAGACACCGACTGCTAAATTTTAACAGAGTGTAACACACCGACACTTTTAAACTTTACCAATTGCCACTGGCCCCCATTATATAGGGTTTTCAGTAGATTAAACATTGCAAAAAATCATCTCAGAGGTCAATTAAACTTTACGGATTAGATTCTCTATGAATTCTAAAGTGGAAGTAACATTTGAAGCTGCCAGAATAGGCTTGACACAATATTGGTTTCTGGGTTATCTTTAGTCAATTTCAGAGAAAAGGCAGTCTTTACATTGCTGCCCAGGAACACTTCTAGTGGGAGTCACTCAGATGGCCACTAGAGGAGCTTCCTAGTCCAGTGCTGCACAGGCGTTTTGCCTCGCATGCACAATACCTCCCATTGCTTTCCCATTGGAAAGAGTGATAATCTAAGCCATGGAGGTAGCGGTTGATAAAAGGTAAGTTTAATCATCTTTCCCATGCGATCTAATGGGGGCCGGTGACCTAAATAGTTAGTTTCACACTATAGTGTTTGTATTCCTGACACTACACTATAGTGTTATTTTAATGTATCATAAATGGAGTGAACATTTTCCATCATTGACCCTGATTTCAAATTACAAAAGGTGAACTTAAAAAACGAAGGATTGTCTTTTTGTAAGCTACAAATGGTGTATCTAATGTTTTTCAGAATTGCATTCTAACTGAAAAGACTGTCATTAAATCACTTGCACTCCTAATGATTTTCTTGGAATTAGTAACATCAAAGCATGCTGTGACCCAATTTTAAAGCATCCTCGGGAGCTCTAAATGAAAGGTCATGCTTTCAAAAAAGATCAAGGGCAGACAGAAGCTGAACTTTGTACATAATAAAAGGTGAGAAATAAAGTAGGAAGAAAAAAAAAAACAGCAACAGACGAAAATCCCTATGGATGGCAAATTATAGCCTACAGAAAAAAAAAAAGAAGTATCAAATTACAGCAAACAGCCATACACTTTTATAAAAAAAAATATAATCATTTGGCGTTAATAGCTTTGACAGATTTCTGCAGTAAAGGTGGATGTGCAATCAGACTCATACATTTAGAAAGGTCAAGAGTATATATTCCACAACTCATACTGATCTATATATAGATATAGATATTTCAACAGACAGATGTACCTATTTAACTATCCATCCAGCCCTTTATGGATAGATATATAAAGCTTTTGCTGTCCCTACCCTAAATGAGCTTCCCAGTGAAATAGCACATAAAGCAAAGTAATACCTAATTTCATAATAGGGTAGAGGAGGTCGGTTAATGTCGCTAAAATGGTAAAATCACTGATTAAGTGTATTGATATAGTTATTCAACATTTAAATGAATAACAATAATCTGTAAAGAAATAAAACTGAAATGGAAGATAGCAACCTTGAAAAAATATCTAGATGAAAAAAAATCACACCTAGAGGTCTAAAAATGCACAAAATGCCTACGTGAATGGCGTGATAAATTGGAAAATTGTTAATTTGGCCTAATGAGAATCCTCATCAATAAAAATAATTGCAAATTAACTACATTAGATAGAGAGATCAATCAATTAAGAGATAGACTAACACATTTTCTAGACACTCAGGAGTACAAACAAAATTTAAATTCAGAGTAAAATGGAAAAAAATTGAAATTGAAACAAAACATATAAAAGTAAACAAAATATATACAGAACAAACAAGACTATGCCAAAAGCCAAATCAGAATTTACAATAAAAAATTTAGTTACAATTCAGACACTAATCATAGAGGTAGATCACCAGTTAAAAACTTTCAACATCACAAAAACTATAACCACAAACACTCATCTTCATTTGACAGAAGCAATCACAGATAACAATCATGGTACAGACCACATAATAAATAATTGGTGATTATGCCAACTGAGATGTAAATGAAAGAAGCCTATATGCAGCTAAATAACGAATCAGTATATGAAAAACATTGTCACGATCCTACTAAGAATATTACAAAATAATTATTAAACCTTGTAGATAAGGGTAAAGAAAACAATATCCTGAATAATTCAGAAAATTCATTTCCCTGCAATATCGGTTATAAACATTCTTTTCAAGATCCACAAAAATACCACCAACCTCCCTGGCCATTCTATTGTTTCTGGAATAAACTCAATAAACTCTAATATATCCGAATACATTTACATCATTTTACAACCTTATGTACAAAATACCAAATCTTATTTGAAGGATAGCATGTGTTTACTCCAAATTCGAAAAAATATAAAATGGGAAGCAGATTATATTCTGGTCAGTAACTGTAACTGTAGTAACTGTACACCATTATTCCCAATGACATAGGGTGTAATGCAATAAAAAATAGACTTAAAACAGAAGGAAATATTTGTACCTCACAAATACATTTTATGACAGAAGATATTCTACGTATTTTAAATAATAATTATTTTTGGTTTTATGATACTCTTTATCTTCAAAAAACAGGCACTGCCATAGGGACTAGGTTTGACTCAGCTATGCAAACCTCTTCATGGTGGATTGGGAAGATTCCGGTGTGTGGAGTGAACATGGCTGGGGTGAAAACCTGGTTCTCAATCACCGATATATTGATGATTTATTTTTTTTATCTAAAAAAGTCCAGAAATTATTTTAACAGAATTTTAACGTTTTTTTTTTTTAAACTCCAACAACAGAGGCATGTAGTTAAGTTCTACTTATAGCAAGACTTCGATTTACTTTTTGCACCTGGAGATCTATGTGGAAAGCGGCACTTTAAAAACTCTTACTTTTTTAAAGAAAGTTCACTCTAACACCTTTATTGGCCTTACCAGCTGCCACTACGTTCCCTGGCTAAAAAGTGTCCCAAAAAGCCAATTGTTAAGACTAAAAAGAAACTGTACAGACCACACTATTCTCAATACTCAAGCTAAGATTTTAAAAGACAAACTGAAGATTATGCTAGCTTTAGTGTACCTATAATCCTAATTTTAATAATGACAGGAGGTGAATATTTGCATAATCTTTCTTTACTCATCGCACAGCAGTAAAGAAAATCATAAAAAAAACTAAGAACCAATCAAAAGTCAGTAACATGTATAAGAGGCGTGTGTAACTGTAGTACTTCCTCTAATCTGCGACATCACAAGTCCAACACATCAACATCCTTGAAACCAGAAACAGTAGTAACAGTAAAGGCTGAAGCTTGAGGATGAATGGGTCCTGAAACTGTATTCATGCATCAGCTCCAGAAACGAGTCAACAGTAGGAAACTTCCGAAGCATGTAACCTGGCTGATCTATGTTAGATAATTATAATCAAAACAATAACCCAAGAAGAAAATCACCTAATGATAACTAACTAAACACAACAATAAACAAAAAAAAAAAGCCCCATAATGAAATATTAACCAAAGTATTGGAGACCAATAGAAACCAGTCCCTGAGTATGAGGGACACACATAAAATTAGAGAAGGAGAATAGAGGTTAAAGAGCAGAGTGAAAAGGTGGGCAACAAATTCTAAAAAGGGTGGGAAATATTTGCCTCCTGTCATTATTAAAATTAAGATTATAGTTACACTAAAGCTAGCATAATCTTCAATTTTATAACATGACAGGAGGCTTCATATTTACAATTTCAACACTGAGAGAGAAGAGAAAAGGCTGTGTTCAATGAAGGTCGGCAGTAAAAAGTTTGAAACGTGGGCTCTTGCGTCCAATCTGCAGCACGGAGAATGACGGCCAAAAAAACATCTGCCAAGATAGCAGAAGAGGCCGCCGCCCAACAAACAGAGTGTGCCCCGAAACCCGGGTCAATCCCGGCCAACGTTAGGAGCCAGCGAACCCATCTGGCTAAATTAGTGACTGAAAGTGGGCCATGAGGACGAACATATGAAATGAGCAACTGATGTGATGTAGAGGGTCGCAGCGGCATGGTAGCCTCAACGTAGCAACATAGCGCAGTGTTGCAGGTCAGCAGGGAAAAACGGAAACCCTAAAGGTAACTCCTTCGTTGGAGAAGGAGAATGCATTCACATCGAAAGCACGAACATCTGAAACTCTCTGAAAGGAGACCAAACAGAGAAGGGTAGTAAACTTTGCTTCGAGCTAAGTTCCCGAAGCTCCAGATCTATCAGTTGGGTGTCAGCGGGCGAGAATCACAGTGGATGGAGTGGGTGTGATTGAAGGGGAACTTCCTCAAATTCTATTCAGTATCCGTGAACCGTCTGTTGGATCCAAGCGACCGTGGAAAGGTCTGCCCAGTTCTGGAAAAAAGAAGAAACATGACCTGCAATCTGAAAAGTAGGAAGAGGGGTAGAAGGAAAAGGACTTACAGGAGGTGAACTTGCTTAGGCACGTTCTCTGCCACCTCCTTCATGATCTGAGCCTCTGGAATAGTTGAACCTTTGCCGATTCCCTGTTTGCGGGAAGATGGGTTGCGGTTGCCTGATGGCCAGATGTGGCTGGTGGCATGGCCCCATTGCTGACCAGCCCTGTGAAAAACACTCCTGGAAGCATTTCACCTTCCACATGGTTTTATTCAAGGATGTTCACGTGTTTATTGAGTTCCTTGCTGAAGACCTATCTGAAAAGCCTACCAAGTTCCTTGGCCCCCCAAATCCACAATGTGGTGTAAAACTGCATCCTCCGAATCAGGTTCCTTCACTTGTCCCTTGTCAAATACAGACATCCGAGGAGACTACAGGCACAGGTTTCTATACCTTACCCCGCCTTAGATTTTTTAGCCTTGCAGGTTCCGCCTTTCGAGTGGTGCTTAGGTGGGTGAGAGTGGTACCTGGAAGAGTCTGAGTCCTGCAACATAGTGAGCCTGTTTCGGGGCAGACCTAGCGAAGCCATGTTCCGCTGAGAATGCTTTGGAAAATGCCTTCTCCATGAAGGCAGCCACTGCCACGGCAATCATAGCCTGTATGTCTACTGGCGTCTGGGAGTCTTCCATGGTAACTTATTGTAGGCAAGTGGGACACTGAATACCTTGGCACAAACCAGAAATTGGTACGTAGGGTAGTAGAGGCTTGGGGACCAGGGGGGAGATAAGCAGACAGGTGAGGGAACCTCTATCTCTAATAGTAGGCCAGGGGCCTGTAAACAGGCTAACCCAGAAAAACAGAACCTGCATCAACAGGTTCAGCTCAGCAGCACATAAAGGGGGCTCACCCCAGGCCAGAATAAGGAATAATACCCAACTGGATAACCAAGCCCACAGTGCAGAGCACCAACCTTAATCCTCGTCCCAACTGAGTCCCAAGAGGCAGAAAAAACAAAAGAGTTGAAGCAGAGTAGTACAGCAGAACTGCAGTGCATCCAAAATGGCCACACGGGAGCGTTTTCAGTGAAAAACACGCCCCTAAAATGGCCACCACAAGATGAGCTGCGAAGGTCATGGGAAAAATTTCCAAATGTTCGGGCCACGAATGAGAAGGCGCTCGCGGAATAGTGTTCGGGAGTTAGAGGCACCAAACAAGTGAGGTTCGGTGACGCGGGAACCAACACTACGAATGTGAACGTGAGAGCCGGTTCGGGAGCTGAATGTGCGAATGGTAAAGTGCACGTGTTTGAGCATGTAATAGCTGTAACCTAAAAATGCTGGGTGAAGTGCTGAGCCACCACAAAACACCCCCAAAGAACCCCCCAAGTCTTAGTAGCAGGGAAGGAGACCCCAGGGAGCAATGAAGGTTGGGTGAGGACGGACCCCAGCACCCCAAGGGGGGGAAGCGAGGGAAAAGAGCTGTTGGACAGGAAAGTGGCGTAGAAAAAACAACAAATGAATAAATATATAAGAAGGATAAAATGAGGTGAAAAGGAACCCTAAATAAAGGGTGAAGATCAATAAAAACCACAAAACAAAGTAGGTGTAACATAAGGTGTTCTAATCTTGTGATGGAGCAGCAAAGAAAGTGGAAGTACTACAGTTACACATGCCTCTTATATATGTTACTGACTTTTGATTTTCTTTACTGCTGTGGAATGAGTAAAGATAGATTATGCAAATATGAAGCCTCCACCAAACTTAGTGGAAAATAAATATGACGCTACCACTCTGGATATTTTGATTTAAAAAATTGGAGATTTACACAGGAAAACTTTTTAACTATAGCAATAAAAGTCGTCAAGTGAAAAGAATAATTAATAAACATTGGAGAGACAAATTAATAGTCACAAAAAAAACAGGTGCCAACCATATGAGCACTCCCTCAAGTGCTTAAATACAAAGATCCATATATAATTCAGAATGCACACTATAACAACCACAGTTATCAAGTACAAAACTTTAATAAGTAGGCAAATAACAATAAATAACAAAAATAAACAAAGTAACACAATGAGGCAAATAGTAAGAGTTACTCAAGAGTAATTTACCCAAATCTTTCAAGCCTCAAGGCAGAAACACAAGTCACCAACTCCCCCAACGTTTTGGCACCAACTGGTTCCCTATATCAATGGTACCCGTATCCATGTTCTCATGTGTCTGCTTTTAAAGCCCTCATAGAGCTGATGGCCATCAGCATGAAATTATAACCATCCCCGGAAGTGACATTACTTACTCAAACCTACATACCAACCTACTCTGGTGATAAATGAAAACATTGATATTGAAATGAAACTAATTTTTCGGTCAGTTCACTTAAAGGGATTTTTCCACTTACAGGATTTTCAGGGCGATCAGGACCAGCAGATGGAAAACTCTGAATCTACAAAGTGTAGGCCCAAGAGCAAATTTCTTCCACCATTGACTAACGCTAGTATTGAAACCTTTGTGAAATCTTATTATTATTATTATTATTGCCATTTATATAGCGCCATAAGATTCCGTAGCGCTTTACAATATACATCAGATGGATGTAGATAAGATACATTGGGGTAAGAAAAGCAAATCCAATCTGAGTAGGAGAGAACTACTGACCCTCCATGAATTTAAGGATGACAGATCCATCTCCATTCGACCTGCTGACAAGGGTGGTAATGGATACTAATAAGTATATAACAGAGATGGACCGATAATTGTCCAATATGCGTCATTACAGGATCCTTGATGGAGATCCAACAGGTGAGCTTCAGGATGTCATTGGTAGAATTACTAAAATGGCATTGGATGATGGGTTAATTGAGAAGACAGATTTTAAATTTCCTTAATGTAGATAATCCGAAGATTCCTTTAATTTATTTGCGGCCTAAAATCCACAAGGACCTGTTGAATCCACAGGGGTGCCCTATTGTGTCTGGGTGTGGATCAGAACTACAACCTTTATCCAAATTTATGGACATACATTTACAAACTTTAGTATGTAATATGCGTTCTTTTGTGAAGGATTCCACTGATTTTATCCGTAAGTTGGAAGCGATAGGAGACATTCCCGATGGTTCCCTGTTGTGTACTATGGATATTAATAGCTTGTACACTTCTATACCGCACGAGGAAGGCATTGAGGCTGTATTTGGGGCCATGCAAGGAATGGATATGAGTGAGGCATACAGGAGTTTCCTTTAGATTTATTATCACTAGTACTACATAAAAAATATTTAATCTTTGAGGATAAGTATTACCTCCAGGGAACAGCAATGGGGTAGAATGTAGTGCCCACATATGCCAATCTATTTATGGCGGCTTTTGTGGAGGCATTTATATATCTGATCAAGACTTTTTACAGCATGTTAGGCTTTGGCTCAGGTGTATACAATTTTTTTTTTCTTTTGGACAGGAAATGTGGAAGATTTGATGCTATTCAAGGAGTAACTTGATAGTCGTCTGAATTCAATTTCTTTTACTTTGGAATATGATTATCAGGAGATGCATTTCCTTGACATCGCCATTCAGGTAAGGCAGGGTCGCCTATCATTTGACTTGTATCAAAAACCCACGTATCGGATCTCGTATTTACATGCAGATTCCTTTCACCCTGCATATTTCATCTGACACCTGCCTTATGGGCAGTTTGTCAGGGCACGCAGGATAGTGTATGAAGAAACTCGATATGACACAAGAGCAGAGCAATTGGTAGAGGCATTCTCCTCTAGTGGATATGCGACTGAAGCGGTAATTGAATGTAAGGATAGAGCGAAGTCGCTCTTGAGGAAAACGCTTTTACAAAAAAGGATAAGGGATGATAATAAGGGCATCCCATGTGTATTGACTTATTCTACACATTTTAGTGAGATTAAGCATATTATAAACATAAATTGGAAAATTTTGCTATCAGACCCTAGACTTTGTCTTGGTTTTAACGAGAAACCTTTATTTTCATTCAAGCGTCATAAGAACCTCAGGGCTCAATTGATGAAGAATATTGATCTACAAGAGAAGACTGATACAGCAGAAACCTGGCTTTCGGCGATACCTGGTATGTATTGTTGTGGACATTGCATTAACTGCAATGGAGTGATTACGGGAAATCTTTTTACGCACCCAAGGACGGGTAGGAAGTATCCGATTCGTGAATATTGCAACTGCCAATCCCAATTTGTGGTTTATATGCTTAAATGCCCGTGTGGGTTGGCTATGTGGGTGAGACCACACATACTTTCACCACAAGGATCAGAGAGCATAAAAGTGGTGCTAGGACCAACTAGATGCAATATCTGCTGGCAGGGGCGGACTGAGAACCCTCAGGGCCCACGGGCAAAATAAATCAAGGGCCCCCTTACAGGCCCCACCCATGCTCCGTAGCAAGCCCCACCCTTGTCCCGCCTCCAGCCACACCCTACACAATCTTTAGACACAAGGAACAAAAGTGCAATAATCCCCTCAAGGCCCCAGTAGAGACTACAATTGAGGGCTAATGGGCCATGGAGGGGGGGTCTTTCTAGCAGAGGCTATCTCAGTGTTATTTAGAGAGTGTTAGAAAGAATCTACTCGAGCCCCATTAGAGACTACAATGGAGTCTAATGGGGGCCTGGAGGGGGGGTCTCTCCAACACTCTGGTTCCTATTTACAATATAGCAACACAACATAGCTTGCTGATACCTAGGCCAAGTTGGCTCCTCCTACCTTAATTACTGTTGCTGGAAGGCTGTGGGCTTGCTGGCTGCGGCTGGCAGGCTGTGGCTTCCCGGCAGGCTGTGGGCTTGCTGGCTACTGCCGGCAGACTGTGGGCTTGCTGGCTACTGCCGGCAGGCTGTGGGCTTGCTGGCTGTAAGCCTGTGGCTTGTTGTAAGTCTGTGGGCTGGCTACTGGCCTGTGGCTGGCTGCTGGCCTGGCTGGCCTGTGGGCTGGCTAACTGGTGGCTTGTGGGCTGGCTGGCTGGCCTGTGGGCTGGCTACGGGGGCACTTGTAGATTATTTAAAGAAATAATCCATGCACAATAACCACTGCTGCTCTGTGTAGTGGTTATGGTGCCAGGAGGGCCAGGACCCCCTCCCAGAGTAAGTAGTCAAACCGTTTAAGAACAGTTTGAAAACTTACCTGGGGTCTGCTGGGATATGGGGCTGTAGTAGGGTATAGGAGCAGTGGTGCAATGTGTGAGGGGTGCAGTGTGTGTGAAAGGTTCAGTGTGTGTTTGTGAACATATAGGGTGTGTGTGGCAATGTTAGTATGGGGGGCTGTG